>NC_088869.1:38633822-38818895 GCF_032884065.1 Artemia franciscana | reverse complement strand
TGGGTTGACAGGTCGAAACTTTCGGCCAGATTTTCCCCATGAAGAAAAAGTTGGAGGGGGATGAAATTTTGCAGGTTTCTTAGTTGGAGCTCGGGCTACGAATGCATCTCTCCCCATCCGTCTGCGACAACTGGAACCGAAGATCGCTTAACATTGTCGTGTGTCGCCTCTTTATAGAGGCACGAGTGTGCCTCCTTGAAATAATGAGCTTGGCAATTCCGGAAACTACCATATGAATAACTAACTGTATATTTATTAAGTTTTTAAAATGCGTAAATTAGTATTTAATGAGCATAAATATGAAAAGCGACTGGGGTCTTCTTAAAGTATACCTGAGATCTCTTTATAGATCAGCTATACATATCCGAATTAAAAAAATTATAATAAATAAAATAAGTCTTAAATATTTCTTGCACTTTGTAAACTTTCCTCCACAGGGAATTATGCATTTAATGAAATGCTTGATTAAATTTACTATTGGTATTTTGGCGAAATGAACAGATATATCAATAGATCCCTCTTCTACTTGCGTATTTAATGATGACAATTACAGCTGAAGTGCATCTGCAATAACTTATTTACTAAACAAGAGCCAAGAGCTCATATGGAACTTGTGACGAGGTCGGAAGAGCATGAGCCAAGAGCTTCTTCCACTAAGCTTCATTACGATCCCTCCACTCTAAGCGTTTTCCAAGATTTCTGGTTTCCCCCTCCAACTCCCTCCAATGTCACCAGATCCGGTTCGGATTTAAAACAAAAGCTCTGAGACACGGGGTTCATCACGACGACCGTTACAAGTTTGTAGATGATCTGTCATAGTGCTCGCTTACATGGTCAAAAACACTATTATAACAAAGCATTTTTCAGACCAGTTATTTGATCAGCTAAAGACCGAATGCTCAAGTCATGATCTTACCATTAACGTAGCCAAGTCAAAGATAATTCGTTTCAACCCTCTGAAGCGGAATATAGATATGCCTCTAGTCCCTTTCCCGATTGTGAACGAAATAAAAATCTTAGGAGTAACTTTCACTAGTGACTGTAGTTTCAGTGCCCATATTAATTTAACCGTCCACAAAGCTAATGCAAGCCTTCAGACACTTACCAAAATGAGGCGTTTTGGGTGTGATATTAAAAGCCTTCTCCATGCCTACACATGTTATGTTCGCCCGTTGCTCGAGTACGCGTGCCCGGTGTGGGGTCCATCTGCTATCCGCACAGCGTATCTATTACGCGACATAGAGTGCGTCCAGAAAAGAGCAACAAGGATTATACTCCGAGACCGTGGCATACCCTACGATCAAGCCCTCGCTAAATTAAATTTATCTCCACTTAAAGTCCGGCTGGAACACCTTATTCACCAATTCGGAAAATTCATCCTAGCCAATAAGAGCCACCGATCTTACTACCCGAACCAGCCCCTCCCAATAGCCGAACTCGATTACGAAATAAACTTGTACCCCCTAAAGTACGAACCAATCGATACGCAAACTCATTTGTGCCTTTTTTCACATCAGTTTTTAATGCTGAGTTGTAGTGTTGTGATTTTTGTTTAAATGTATGATTTTTGTGGAAAAAACTGAATTTAGCTCTAGGCTACGATAGTTTTTAAATATACCGATCTCTCTCTCTCTCTCTCTCTCTCTCTCTCTCTCTCTCTCTCTCTCTCTCTCTCCTCTCTCTCTCTCTCTCCTCTCTCTCTCTCTCTCTCTCTCTCTCTCTCTCTCTCTCTCTTCTAAATATCAAATTTTATTAGAACCGATAATCCGTTCGTAAGCTAAAAATACCTCATTTTTTCTAATTTTTCCGAATTAACCATCCTTCCACTCCCCCAGATGGTCAAATCAGGGAGCGACTATTTATAATTTAAACTGGTTGGGTCCCTGATACGCCTGTCAACTTTCAGCAATCGCTATATTGATCACGTATCTAGTTTCGAATTTTCTTCATGTAAAAATTGGGGTGGTCGGGGATTCAAACCTGAGAGCTCTCGCACTCTAAGCGAGAATCATACCCCTAGTCCACAAGCCATACTCAAGAAGAACAATCATTTGTTTTATCGGCAAATAAAATTCTTCTCAACTATCTTGTTTGCTCTCTCTCCCCCCCCCCCCCAGATGGTCGAATCGGGAAGAGACTTTCTAATTTAATCAAGTCTGGTCCCTGACAAGCCTGCCAACTTTCATCGTCCTAGCTTATCTGGAAGTACCCAAACTAGTAAATCCCCTTACATCCCAAAAAGTACAACATGTGCTTATTCTTCCCACCAAGTTCATCACGATCTCTACACTCTAAAGATTTTCCAGATTTCCGGTTTCCCCAAATTTCACTAAGATCTGATCGCCCGTTGGTAAGTTAAAAATACATCATTTTTCTACTTTTTCCGAATTAACCACCCACCCACCCCAAAGAGAGCCAATCCGGTCTGGATATGTCAATCACGTATCTCGGACTTGTGCTTATTCTTCCCACCAAGTATCATTACGATCTCTCTACTCTAAGCGTTTCCAAGATTTTCGGTTTCCTCCTCCACCCCCCCCCCCTAATATCACCATATCTGGTCAAAATTTCAAATTAGAGCTCTGAGACACGAGGTCCTTCTAAATATTAAATTTCATTAAGATCCAATCACCCGTTCGTAAGTTAAAATACCTAATTTTCTAATTTTTCTGAATCACCGAAATAGGTGCCCCCAACTCCCCCAAAGAGATAGGGTCCGGTTCAGTTATGTCAATCACGTATCTAGGACTTGTGCTTATTCCTCCCACCAATTTTCATCCCGATCTCTACACTCTAAGCGTTTTCAAGATTTCCAGTCCCCCCACCCCAACTCCCCCCAATGGCACTGGATCTGGTCGGGACTTAAAATAAGACGTCTGAGTTATGAGGTCCTTCTAAATATCAAATTTCATTAAGATCCGATGACTTGTTACGTAAAATATGTAATTTTTCCGAATTAACCCCCCCTCCCCAAAGAGAGCGGATCCGTTCTGGTTAAATCAATCACGTATCTAGGACTGGTGCTTATTTTTCCCACCAAGTTTCATCCCGATCCCTCCCCTCTAAGCGTTTTCCAAGATTTCAGGTTTCCCCGTCCAGCTCCCCCCAATGTCACCGCATCCGGTCGGGATTTGAAATAAGAGCTCTGAGACGCAATATCCTTCTAAATATCAATTTTCATTAAGATCTGATCACCTACTCGTAAGTTAAAACTACCTCATATTTTCCAAATTAACCGTTCCCCCACTCCCCCCCCCAGATGGTCGAGTCACGGAAATGGCTATTTTCTGGTTATTGGTCTGGTCCCTGATACGCCTGCCAAATTTCATCGTCCTAGCTTATCTGGAAATGCCCAAACTAGCAAAACGGACCCACAGACCAACAGACCGACAGAATTTACAATCGCTACATGTCACTTGGTAAATACCAAGTGCCATAAAAAACATAATCACGGTCTTTACAGCGCATACAATTCTGCTGTCCTTCACAGCACTTTCAATCTATAGTGGTAAGATCGTTATTTTTACTAACTAGAGACGCTCAGCAATGACAAGGGGAATTTACGTTCAGAAAAATTTATACTTTAATGGTATCAAATGAAAGACTTCCTAAGGGAAAGGTAAATCAACCTAGGAACAAAATTCCACTGAAAAATTATTTTGGAAATGGTTATAAAGATACATACCTGTATTCAGAAAAGAAGCGGATAAACAGGCTATATAAAAGTGGTTGTTTTTAGTTATGTCGCAGAAAAAAACGTATGAACATTTTAAAAATTTTCCTTCAAGTTTTCACAAGCAAATATGGCATACCACATGCAAGCAAAAAGGTGGTTCCTAAGCTTCTGTATCTTGGGAGCAAAACATTTTATTTTGTGCATTGAACACAATCAAATTATCCCGAATTAAAACAAGAGCTAAGAGCTATATGGTATGAGCTCTAGCAAAATTCTAAGGATCAATAGATTGCTTTAAAAGGAAAATCAGAGGCTTAATGCCGGTCCGAATTTAAAATAAAAGCTCTGAGTCCCAAGGTCCTTCTAAATATCAAAATTAATTAAGATCGGATCACCCACACGTAAGTTAAAAATACCTCAATTTTTCCTCTCCCTTCAGCCCCCAGATGGTCGAATCGAAGAAAACAACTTTGCCAAGTCAATTTATACAGCTCCCTGACAGGCATACCAATTTTCATCGTCCTAGCACGTCCAGAAGCACCAAACTCGCCAAAGCACTGAACCCAACCACCTAACTCCTCAATGAGAGCGGATCAAGTCCGATTACGTCAATCACGTATCTGCGACATTTATAAGCGTTTTCCAAAATTTACGGTTTCCCCCTCCAACTCCCCCCAATATCAACAGATCTGGTCGGGATTTGAAATAAGAGCTCAGAGACATGAGTTCCTTCAAAACATCAAATTTCATTAAGATCCGGTCACCCGTTCTTAAGTTAAAAATATCTAAATTTTTCTAATTTTTCCGAATTAACAACCCCCAGATCCCCCAAAGAGAACGGATCTGTACAAATTATGTCAATCTCGTATCTATACTTGTGCTTATTCTTCCCATCAAGTTTCATCCCGATCTCTCCATTCTAAGCGTTTTCCAAGATTTCCTGTTTCCAAGATTTTTGTTTCCCCCCTCCAACCCCCTATGTCCCCGGATCCGATTCGAATTGAAAATGGAGCATCTGAGACATAAGATTCTTCTATATATCAAGTTTCATTAAGATCCGATCACCCATTCGTAAGATATCTCGATTTTCACGTTTTCCAAGAATTCTGGTTTCCCCCTCCAACTCCCTTCAATGTCACCGGATCTGGTCGGGACTTAAAATGAGAGTTCTAAAGCACAAGATCCTTCTAGATATCAAATTTCATTAAGATCTGATCACCCGTTCGTAAGTTACAAATACCTCATTTTTTCAAAAAAATTCCGAATTACTCCCCCTCCCCCAACTCAACCAAAGAGAGCGGATCCGGTCCGGTATGTCAGTCACCTATCTTGGACTTGTGCTTATTCTTTCCACCAAGTTCATCCTGATCTCTCCGCTTTAAGCGTTTTCCAATATTTCCGGTCCCCCTCCCCTAATGACACTGGATCCGGTCGGGATTTAATACAAGAGATCTGAGTTTCAAGGTCCTTCTGAATATGAAATTTCATTAACATACGATCACTCTTTCGTAAGTTAAAAATACCTCATTTTTTCTACTTTTTTTAGAATTAACCCACCCTCCCCCCCAACTCCCCCAAAGAGAGCGGATACGTTCCGGTTATCTCAATCACGTATCTAGGACTTGTGCTTATTTTTTCCACCAAGTTTCATCCCAATCCCTCCACTCTAAGCGTTTTCCAAGATTTTAGCCCCCCCCCCCTCAATTCCCCCCAATGTCACCGGATCCAGTCGGGATTTAAAATAAGAGCTCTGAGACGCAATATTTTTCCAAATTTCAAATTTCATTAAGATCCGATCACTCCTTCGTAAGTTAAAAATACCTCATTTTTTCCAATTTTCAGAATTAACACCCCCCCCCCCAACTCCTCCAAACAGAGCAGATCCGTTCCAGTTATGTCAATAATGTATCAAGGACTTCTGATTATTTTTCCCACCAAGTTTCATCCCGATCCTTCCACTCTAAGCGTTTTCCAAGATTTTAGGTTCCCCCTCCAACTCCCCCCATGTCACCGGATCTGGTCAAGATTCAAAATAAGAGCTCTGAGACACGATATTCTTCCAAACATCAAATTTCATTAAGATCCCACCACCCGTTCGTAAGTTAAAAATACTTCGTTTGTTTTATTTTTTCAAAATTAATCGGCCTCCCACTCCCCCCCCCCCGATGGTCAAATCGGGAAAACGACTATTTGTAATTTAATCTGGTCCTGTCCCTGATACGCTGCCAAAGTTCGTCGTCCTAGCTTACCTGGAAGTGCCTAAAGTAGCAAAACCAGGACAGACCTGACAGACAGACAGACCGACAGAATTGCGATCGCTATATGTCACTTGGTTAATACCAAGTGCCATAATAAAGGGCAAAAAATTATATTTTCTGACGAATCTCTTTTCCATCTCGGAGCCTATGAAGCAAAATTGTCAAATTTTAGGGGTCAGGCTACTGAGTAGCCTAAGCATCCACAATGAATAATTGTTTGGCGCCATTTTTGGTCCGATATCCCTTGTTGGGCCATTGTCTTTAAAAATGAGCAAGAAGTCACTCTTACCATCTGCAGCAAACGTTACTGGACTATCAAAAGCGAATTTTTCCTTCCAAAAAAAAATGAATATGACATAGATGATGTTCCGTTTAAACAACACAGGGGCGCTTGCCCCACAGCTAACGTGACCATTGATCTTTTGAGAACTGTTTTTGGACACTGAACAGCAAGCTGAAATACTGATGTCAATTAGTTACCACGAAGCTGTGATTTGAAAAAATGGGATTACTTTGCAAGGAGTCCTTATAAGTAAGTGTTATGTTAACCATCCAGAAGTAACTGATGCATTGAAACATGAAACCAAAGCTGCTATCAATGTGAATGGAGCCTTAACAATCGAAAATTTAGTAAAAGATTGCACCGATCAGATGGGGTACTGTCAAGGTAGCTGTAGCAGTCATTTGAAAGGTTTCATTCATAATTAAACCGTCCAATCTTTCTATTAAAATAAAGTTTGAATAAAAAGTTTATTGACTTTTTTCTGTGTCTGATTTAAATATATTTTTTTTTTTCATTCTAGAAGCATTTTTTCATGAATATATGCAAAAACAGGGTTCAAGTACCTGAATGCTGAATTAGTGCCAGCAGCTGACCTCATGTCATCTTCCAAATGATCGCCCTCTTTAGCAACTTTTGCAGCAAATTGACGGACATCTTCTAGCATCTCCTGCTCACTAGGTGAAACTGGAAAAACTTTTCACCCTATTAGGCACGTCAAATAAAATTAAAATTGGACAGTTAGTTAAGTCTAAAAACAAGACCTGAATTTCATAGCAATTACATCTCATTTCTGATGTCACTCAATGTTTTGAAATTCTATAAAGTGCAAAAACAAACAAAATAAAAAATAAGTTTCAGTTAATCTAAATAATTTATTTGTCTGATAAAGGCTCAAATACAGGGCTACTTAAAGAGAGAAGGGGGTTATGAACTGCCTCGAGGAAAAACTACCTAAATGTCAATGTCAGTAACCTAAGCCATATCATGAAAATTTTGTCTATGTCATGACTTCTGAATTGTGCCCCATATTAAAATTCCAATTTATAAAACCCTTGAATGTGTCATATATTTATTGGCATTACACTTATCAAACAGTTCGTGGTAACGAACTATAGTAAGGAGCGACCCGGCTCAATAGTAACCAAAACTCTAAAAAATGGAATTCTGATACCAATAGCTACATCATAAGAATCGCATTTTAATGCTGGTTTTAAATATATAAGTTTCATCAAGTTTAGTCTTACCCATCAAAAGTTACGAGCCTGAGAAAATTTGCGTTATTTTGGAAAATAGAGGGAAACACCCCCTAAAAGTCATAGAATCTTAACGAAAATCACACCATCAGATTCAGCGTATCAGAGAACCATACTGTAGAAGTTTCGAGCTCTTATCTACAAAAATGTGGAATTTTGCATTTTTTGCCAGAAGACAGATCATGGATGCGTGTTTATTTGTTTTGTTTTTTTTTGTTTTTTATTTTCCCAGGGGTGATCGTATCGACCCAGTTGTCCTAGAATGTTGCAAGAGGGCTCATTCTAACGGAAATGAAAAGTTCTAGTGCCCTTTTTAAGTGACCAAAAAAATTGGAGGGCACCTAGGCCCCCTCCCACGCTAATTATTTTCCAAAGTCAACGGATCAAAATTTTGAGATAGCCATTTTATTCAGCGTCGTCGAAAAACCTTATAACTATGTCTTTGGGGACGACTTACTCCCCCACAGTCCCCGTGGGAGGGGCAACAAGTTACAAACTTTGACCTGTGCTTACATATAGTAATGGTTATTGGAAAGTATACAGGCGTTTTCAGGAGGATTTTTTTGGTTGGGGGGAGGGATTGAGAAGAGGGGGATATGCTGGGGGAACTTTCCATCGAGAATTTGTCATGGGAGAAGAAAATTTCTATGAAGGGAGAGCAGGATTTACTAGCATTATTTAAAAAAAAAGAATTAAAAAATAAATGTGAAAAAGCTTTTTAAGCTGGAAGTAAGGAACAGCAATAAAACTTAAAACAAACAGAAATTATTACCCATATGAGGGGCTTATCTCCTTCTAATACCTCGCTCTTTACGCTAAAGTATTTTTAGTAATTTCAACGATTTATTCTACGGCTTTTGTGATTCAGGGGTCATTCTTAATAAATTGGGATAAAATTTAAGCTTTAGTGTAAAGAGCGAGGTACTGACGAAGGGGCGAATCCCCTCATATATGTAATAAAAACATGAGAATACAAAAGTTCTTTACGTAAGCTAATTTATAAGTTACGTAAAACTTTTACCAATAAAAAGATTCGTAAAAAATTAAAAGTTCTAATTGCCTTTTTAATTAACCAAAAAATCGGAGGGTAACTAGGCTTCGTCCCCCGCTCTTTTTTCCTCAAAATCATTCGATCAAAATTATGAGAAAGCCATTTAGCCAAAAAAAAAAAAAATAATATGCAAATTTCGTTTTGATTATTCCTCTGCGGAGAGCCAAAATCAAAACATGCATTGATTCAAAAACGTTCAGAAATTAAATAAAAAAAACAAGTTTTTTTAACTGAAAGTAAGGAGCGACATTAAAACTTAAAACGCACAGAAATTACTTCGTATATGAAAGAGGCTGCTTCCTCATCAACGCCCCGCTCTTTACGCTAAAGTTTTTTACTGTTTTAAAAAGAAGAATTGAGAGAAAGAGTCAAACTTTAGCGTAAAGAGCGGGGCGTTGATGAGGAAGCAGCCTCTTTCATATACGAAGTAATTTCTGTGCGTTTTAAGTTTTAATGTCGTTCCTTACTTTCAGTTAAAAAAACTTGTTTTTTTTATTTAATACAAAAAAGGGATGGGGCTGGACCCATTTTCCAACATCATACTGAAGATTCCTCTCCCCTCCCCAGGAAATTTGAACAAATTTAAGCCTAAAAAGTATTCCTTCCCGCTAATCCAATAAAAAGAGGAGCACTATTATGATTGTTACTGTTCAAACCAGACATAAATCCACTAAAAAATATATGATAGTTATAGTTCTGAATCACAGTAGTGTTTTTTGCAATAGCTCAGTCCAAATTTTTACATGATAAGTTAGACAACAAAATAATGAGAAAAAAGAAACATTAATTACACATTTTTCCTTTATCCTCAATGAATAAAATCAACGTCTGTGTTATTATTCATAAAGATTTCAGTCAAAATACAATTATATGCCTCTACAAATGGAAGCAATTAAAAAGATCTGAAACAATAAAGTCTATACGCTATCCTAAAAATATACATTTCATGGGGAAAGCTACAAAAAGTACCAAATAATCATGTCAAACTTAAAAGAAATGGAGACTTTTTTTGGATGATTGAAACTAAACTAAATTGCTTTGGCTATATATGTGGCAGCTAACAGATTTAGCTACCCCACATATAGCCAAAACAATTTGGTTTCAGTTTCCATTTCAATCATCTAAAAAAACGTAATTTTTCTAAAGTTTTAAATGCTTCATTAGTACTTTTTTGTAGCTTCCCCCATAAGATTTATATTTCTAAGATAGCGTCTACGCTTTACATAACCACCCAAAGAAAAAAAACGTGAAGAAGATGTAGTGCAAATTCCTTGGTACAATTGCCTCTAGTATTCACTCAAATGGAACAATTTCTACCTCCAATAAGCTTAAGATTTTAAAATACTCTTCAGTTTAACAATATACGACAGATAGTTTAGTGTTTCTAGTCTAAATAAATGCAACAAAAACCCACACTTGATGCAACACCTCAAATATCAATACATAGCTGTATCATGACAAAGTGATAATTTTAAAAAGCATTAATTCTTTTGATATATAGACATGTCTCCCTTTTTTCTGACATTGTCAGAAACACAGTAGCACATTTTCCAATTCCAAGGTAAAACCAATTTTCAGAACTGATTTTGAAATATAGTTGCATCCAGGATGTGATTAATCACTGCATACTCTTTTTTAACTCACTGTTTTAGCTGAGTAACCAGTAAGGAAAGTGCATTTAGATATCTCCACAAAGAGAGAGGGATTGGAGGCACTTCCATATTCCATATTATTCCTAAGGTGTTTATACTAAAAAGTTGAGCATAAACCTGAATGTTTTTCACATGTTTCGTCATCTCATACCCTCAAAGTATCAGGCACAATTATAGTGTTGTTACCTTATAGCTACATAAGCTTACTTTTTGACATGTACTATTCTTATGCACAATTTTTATTTGAGTTGCATTCAGTCGTTGTCAGGATACACATATACAATCAGATGATGACTACTAATATTAATTGAATATTTTTATACTTTGTTCCTTGAACTTACACATTTACAAAAATGTTTATAGCCTAAATACCTCCAAATGCATGAACCTAACAGTAAATACTCACCAATTTCCTTTTTGATGCAGCTTGATGGCATAGGTGGTAATACTTTGCTCTCAGTCAGCTTTTTGAATTGCTCTAGAAAAGACCCATCATTGCTAAACTTCAGCTTAATGGCAGGAGCTGGATTATTTGAAGATACTTCTGTGCTTGAGCTTCTGGTTTCTGCACATTCATTGCCACTGTTTGAATTACATGATTCTTTTGATATACCTCTGCAATAAGTGTAATTATAAACCTTTTAAACTGAGTCAGCAGCATAAAACCAAAAAGAGAACAAAAGAGATAATAATTCAGTCATTGTTAATGACATTTCTTCTCCCCTTTTCAATAGAAGGAACATCTTTCTTCATACATGCCATGCTTGAACCCATGTTTTCATATATGACAACAATCAACTAGGGTGCACAAAAATAAGGTTTTGTGGTTTCCACCCCATAAAGTCATGCATTACTTAGTCTCTGACTTTATTACTGGGCAAACTTTGCCTCTTTTCCTTAATGAGCCAAATAAAACATAAGATAGAATTCCCCTGTATCCTGTGATAAAATAATAGAGCAGCTTAGCATAGAAAGTAGTGACAAAATAATTGAATTCACCTTTCATATTAGAGTGGCTTTCAGAAGCAGAAAACACTGATCCTTGAGCAAGGCAAAAAAAAATAGTAGAGGCAAGCCATTTGAAAGAAAACTGTAATCATTTTGTGTATTTTGAACCGAAAATTATGTAAATAGGAACAGAATAGCTTTTCTTAGAGTGGTACAGTTGTTTTGTTAGATGAATAGAGCATTCAGGAATTGACCTTTAGCCTAAATAGTAGTAGTCAAAGGGTTTTAATCTTATTACCTAAGCACATAGCCTATCATCAAAAAGTGCATGAGCCATAGGTTCTAGGGGATTCAAACTGACCCCCCCCCCCCCTCTATGTGCAGGTGTGAAATTAGGTTTTCAATTGACTCTTAAAACTTTTATTTGTCTGTCAAAAATAATTTCCAAGTTAGTGAGAAGTTTAGTGTGATGAAGTAGGGGAAAGAGAATAAGTAAGGATAGTAAAACGTTTTTTCAGCCAATAATTTAGGGTGTTGATTCATTTCCAAGTTTCAATGAACACTTTTGCAAATATTTCCCTGAAAAACACACAGAATATAATACTTTTTTTCCTGATATACACGTCCTAATGTTTCCCAGAAACCCAGCTAGACAGAATGAAAATCCTCAGGCAATATTCTGTGAAAGATGAAGGTGGGTCCAAGAGGGCAAGGTAACTGCGCTAGCATAGGAATACTTTACTTTTGTGCCGTTTTACCTGCGACAATTATAAAAACTGTTGATAAAAAAAAGAATAATAGTACAAAAAGAAAAAAATACAAGTGTACATTTAGTAAGCTTAAAGTATTAATTCAAGAAACTTTAACATTGCTAAAATTAATGGGAGGAGAGCAAACAATATCAAAATACAAGGATATAAATATGATCTCTAGAAGTTATTTTTTTGTAGAAAGCTATGGTGAAACTTCGACTTGGAAGTTTTTGTCATTTGAAAAAGTTTGGAAGAAACTTTCAGGAATGATCTAACAGCCTAAATTATGGCCAATGAAGGTGTCTTCAAGCTCTTACTAAGACTCTTGTTCATTAGAAAATAGACTTGACAACATGTCAAGGGATTTTTAGGGGTTAAAAAAGGGCCCAAAGTGGGAAGGAATTTGGATTGCCATTCATGGTCAAAATATTCCTTTGCCCACGAATCAGAAACTGTGGCAAAATCACCCAAGAATCGTCATATTCATGAGCCTCAGAAGGAACTCAATTTCCCTGGAGACAGGTTTTCTTTATTTTTTCATATTCTTTTGTTCAAACTTTTAGTTGTGTTTATTAAATTTTGACCAAAGCAACCTAGCAAAAGTCAACAATTCTTTGAGAATAGCAAAGCTTTTGGGTTTGCCTCCATATGTGTTTAATTTGTCAGTCACATACAGCTTCGCATTCAGGATTCTTTCTGATATGGAGGCTCTGTCTGACAGAAGAAGTGTTCCTGAGAGTGAAAAACCCTTTTCTACTTCAGCACTGCTGTGGGATAATGTCAACAAAGCTTTTACAAGCATCAACAAAAGCGTATACTTTTGCCTACCGAAAGCAAAAGTGTATAGATCATAGAGAAGATTTGATGCCAGAAATGTTTTACATGTTATGGCATTGGTTCTAATGACCTCTCAGCTTGCAGCAATATCTATTCACTTCAAACACTGTCCAGCACTTACTCCTAATGAGGTTTCTCAAGCAAGCACAACTATATCTGACAGACTTCTAATCCTTTCCTTTTTGTGGGATCTGGGCACCTAAGCCCTTAGAAAAAGCTATTAGAAGAGATGGGGTACTTCTTGATTAAGTGTTTGGCAGGTGCTTTGCGTCCTTCAGCGATACCCATGTCTTTCTGCTAAGGTGAGTTTCTGAACATCAAACACAAGCTCAACCTGATCACCTACAATAGTGTTCTGCAAATAGCTGTCCAAGTTCACAAGGAAAATGGTAGAAGTCTTATCAGCAGACATGAGAATGTCAGCTTTCAGAAGTCTTGCCAAAACAGTAAAAATCAAGGTTTTCAGCTTGGGATGAAGAGTGTGCACAAGGGGTTCATTCTTCTGAAACGCTGCTATGAATTTCGTAAAAAGCTCGGATACACAAATTCAAGTTCTGCAGACAACGTGACATTCTTCAAATGTTTCTTTGATGGCACATAATGCAAAACATACTTCAAGAGTGCTGACTATTGATCAATTGCTTGGCAAACAGCAGAACCCAACGTCTGTCACCTTGTTGGGATGTTCTGAATGGAACTATTATATGGGAAGCCTTCCTTTTTCTGGCATTCTCTCAAAACATATTTTTATTTACTTATGTTGCAAAGTGTATTTTTCACTATATTCACTTCTTCAATGTTCATTTCAGAAAAGCAAATATTCTTAAAAATAAAATGAACATTTTATTATAGCAAAAAGAGGAAAACTTTCTGACCTTATCACTAAGGGTTGTGATTTTCTTCTTTTTGCTCTCTTTTTTGGCAGTCCAGACTTACAGAATTTTTTCAAAATTTTTTGGAGGGCCCTTGCCCTACTTCTAAGCAAGGACTTTAAATTCCAGGCGGCTTAACTGGGGCGAGGGAAGAAAAACTTGTAACTAGTTTGGACTCATACAATTTTATCATATAGTTTTACCATATGATTTTAGAGCCCATATAATTTTATTAACTTAACTTGGCAACAGTTTTTGCATTGATTTCAGTTCATTGAATATGTTAAATCAAATGGAGGAAAAACAAATAAGATTTTTGGTTATTTGTCAAAAAACAATTTGGCAAAGTGGGGACATTTCATCAATAAAACTGATAATGTGTGACCAAGAATCTATAAGTTGAGACTTAACTATAAGGGTTTGTTGTGATTGATTTGAAGAGTGCAACACCTAACAGGAAGGAGAAGGATCCGCTCCATCCCCTGGATCCACCAGTCCAACTGGTAAGGGTTAAGGACATGATCAAAATCTTGTGATGAAAAATGAATACACAGCTTATGCAAAATTAATCAGTAGACATTTTAAGATGTTGCTTTGGAATTTGAAATTATTTCCTTTTTTTGCAAGCAACAGCCTATTGTCCACTAGGTTTTTACATTACCTCTCTAGCTCACTGATATAAGTACTAACTAAATCGAATTTTGAAACAGTAAAGAAAAAGTGACTTAAGCAACAATTTCAAAGAAAAAGTGACAAAAAATGACAGGCTAAAATAACTGAAAGACAGACTGGTATGGTTCATTTTATTAAGCACAAGAAATGACAGACTGGTATGGTCCATTTTATGAAGCACAAGAAATGAAGTACAAGAAACTATCTACCCTTCAACATTAAAACAATATGACCACTCCATCCCACCCACCCTATAGGCCAATGTTACTCTCTATCCTTGAATGACATGACAATGTGACCTGTCTATTGCACCCACCATAGACCAATTTTATACTGTTAATAGTTACCTATGTTTACAATAGTTAACAGACATTTTGGCCTCAGCCAAAATCTTACACTGTTTTGTTGTTTCTTTCTGAACTGCAGTAACATAACCAAGAGACCAGTACAGCCGGATTTGCAGAGAAGGTGTATTACCTAAAGAATTTTTTTCAAATATATCATTTTTTCAGCTTCAGCTTTCAATTATACCATGCTCTCAAATAGGGATTTTTAGGGTAGTTAAGGAACTTTCTTCATAAAAAGCAACTTGGAAGGGAATTCAGCCAAAAAAGGGACATTAAGGACTTTTAGGGACTAATTCCAAGCCCTGTAAGACCCATATTTGGGATGTAGATCACTTTCTAAGGGTTTTATTTAGCTGTCACGCCATGTTTTAAGTTCACCAAGAATTTGGGGCCCTGAAGGGAAAAAGGAGTGGAGGTGGATAGGCTACCTTAAAACCCCTGCTTGGGCTCTTATTTAGATTGAAGACACATTCCTGAAAGGTTTACTTGAAACTATGGAAACTTGAAAACTATGGAAAACATAGTTTTCCATGATGACTTGAAAACAAACTAGGATTTAAAGAAAGTTACTAGCCTAGGATGTACAATGCAGATTGTGAAAATAATAACGACTTTGTTCAGTTTTTTTTAATGCATTTTATTTAAGAAAAAAGTGTTTAAGAATATCAGAAATGATTTGTAAATTCATACAAATCATAAGAAATTCTCCCATTTCTTCAAAAAAAAAAAAAAAAAAAAAAAAAAAAAAAAAAAAAAAAAAAAACTCTGAGTGGAATAGGAAGAATCAAGAGGAAAGCACAATTTCCAGGGCCCATTACAACATTTTTTTTTTTTGTAGAAACTAGCCTTGCCTTGAAAAAAAAATGTAAAATAGAAGACAGAAACTAAATAAAATGAAAATGTGGGTGAGGGGGATTTTGAGAAACTCCTACTAACTTGTAAAGTTATTGAGCAAGGTGAATAAAAGATGTTGGAACAAACCAACAGCTTTTTTCAAGCTTCATCCCTTCTCTACTTGTAAGACTTGAAGGAATGTGTGGACAATTAGAACTAGACCTATCTTAATTTATAAAAAATGTCTATATGATTTTGGCTTAGAATCAGCTTTTCTAAAACTGTATGCCTTGATAAAATAGTTCCCTAAAATTGAGCTGGATTCTAAGCCAAATTTATTTTTGTAAAAGGTGCCCATTTTTATATAATCATCCAAACATAAAAGATCAACAAGTTTGTCAAATGGTATGGAAGGACTGTATTTATCAGGAGGCAGCTTAAGGTGAATTTTCAGCCTTGAGTACATGTCTCAGAAAGCACTAATGACTGACATATTCACTCCTTGCTTTGCTACAAACAAAAGTATGACAGCATGCACCAGTGAGGTGAACACCTGAAGGGCATCATGTCCAGCCAAAACAAGCATTCCACTGCTATTATCTACATTAATTAACACATTTGCTGCAGTAAGAGCACCAGAACACCACTAAGTCTTGCTGGAATCCAAACTGACATGGAGGGGCATTACATTTTTGCTTAAATTAGTCAATAAACAATAGCTCTAAAAACTTGTACTGGGCAGTAGACATGGTTATAAGGTAGAACAAAATAATTGGTTGTTGACTTTTCTTTGATGTCATAAAGAAAGATTTAAGGGAAATGAGAACTTCCTGGGAGGGTGTACAGAGAGAAAATCTGAATAGATTAGAATGGAGAAGCGTTCACAGCTGTGTTGGCCTCAGGCAGCTTGGTGCTGTGGTGAGTTGCTAGTAGCAGTAGTATATAAGGGAACATTGGGGTGTTATGGTGCATTGTCAGGGTAGCAACTAATACATGGTAATACCCCCAGTACTTATCCAGTGCCTAATCTCTGACAGATATCTTGATTAAAAAGTGTCTTGCTATAATCCTTGAACTAGGGCTGTTGAGAAGGAACAGGTTAAGAAAACAATCCTTGCTTTGTAATATGAATAACAATTATAGTTCAGACATTTTGGCAGCAATTGTACTATACTTTACCCTCCCCACCCCTCCTAATGTGCAAATGTACAGCCTGACTTACGGTACATATTTTCTATTGATTTTGCAATACACCACTCTTGTTTCAACCTGTCTACCATAAATTGAATCAATGTTGAAACAATCAATAAATGGCAAAATGCAGGGAAATATATAAGCTAATTTGTGCTATATATTTCTGTACCTTAGGAGGAGGGTTTGGGCAAAGTATAGTAGAATTGAAATCAAAATGTGGTAACAATAATTATTCTGTAAATTTGGAAGTAAAAACTGTCTTCTTAACAGGGGATATATCCAGTGGATAGTGACTAAAATTTTCTATTCTATAGAACATTGAAAAATATCCAACCATACTTAAGTTTTGCAAAAATTATCTAATGGTAATTAGAAAGTCCTTTTAGGCTAATAAGAAATTAGCCAACTAGATAAATAGCTGAAACTTAAAAGAAAAATAATTTTAGCATACTAGCCAGATAAAACTAAGCACAAGAGCCAACATAGTGTCTCTAACTAGGTAGATAATGCCTTATCTTAACTCTTCTGATATTTATTTAACTAGGGATATGAATTAAACTTTTCAAGCAAACTAGTGATAATATCCAACTAACCAGATAACTTTTTTTCTTCAGCATAGTAGGAACGTCTAACTAGGCATACAACACTTTGTCCTAATCCTTCTGATATATAACAAACTAGACAGATAAGTAAATTCTCTAAGCCATTTGGTGATAATATCCAACTAGTTGGCTTGTAACTTTATTCAGGCAACTTAGCTAGCATTGCCTATACCTATAATAAATTTCCTTTAAAACATGAGTTATCACCTAGGAAGATTGATGTCACTGCTTTGAGTAAGAGAATTAATTATAAAATAATTATCTGGCTACTATTATCCCCAAACTGATCAGAGAATATTTTTATCTGCCTAGTTGATATATATCAAAGAGTCTAAGACATTTTATTATCTACTCAATTAGATGTTCATGGTGTGGCCTTAGTTTAATCCTTACCCAACAAGGTAGCTAAAGGTGTAAGATTCTTAAAAATAGTATTATCTATCTTGCTTGATATTTTATCTTGATGCTAAGTGTGGTTGGATATTATTTTTACATTTTTAAGAATATCCATTGGGCTGCCTTCCAAATTTTTTGTACTAACCAGATATAATAAAGCATAAGAGCTAAATTAGCCTCTCTAAGTAGGTGAACAATACTTTATCCAACTAGAATTTACTTATCTGCCTAGTTGGAAAATATAATATAGGTTAGGACAAAGCATAATCTAACTAGTTAGACATTCATACTTCACATAAGAGAAATAAATATCTTGCTAGTTGGATGCTATTATCAAATTGCATCTGGGTCATGGACCAATATGCTTTGCTTTATAGGTGATGTTACCTGTAAGCAAGGCTACTTTATGCATTTTAGTTTGCCCCATGGAGGAGGAGGGTCAACCAGAAATGAATGCACTTCTAGAATTAGCATTTCTAAGTGCTATAGTATGGAAACTACGCTGCTTTGCAGCCTAGTTTCCAGTTTAGACAGCTTTTGATGAACTAAACAATTACTGACATGATTTTGGAAGAAACTAAATTTCAGCTGGGGGAGGACAAGGTCTGGGAGGGGCACTTTCTCCCTACACCCTAGCAAATTAAACCCCTGTTTGAAAACATCAAATGGTAAAACTTTATTTTTGTCAAAAGCTGTCTAAACTGGAAACTCTGCTGCAAAGCAGCATAGTTCCTATACTATAGCACTTAGAAATGCTAATTCTAGAAGTGCATTCATTTCTGGTTGACCCTCCTCCTCCATGGGGCAAACTAAAAATGCATAAAGTGGGCAGGTTTTGAAGCAGAGGGAAAAGTTGGGGTTGTACAATATGAATGAAATTATATTTCAAAACTAATTCTAGTTATCACTGGTAATTTTTGTATAGTAAGAAGTCAAATGATAATTTAACAATTCACATATCCATTAATGTGAATATCCAAGATGGTTCACTTTTACTTTCAAGTTTAAACTAGCCATTGGTTTGAACAAAACAAATGCCCAATTTTGCTTAAAGGTAATATTACCTAGAGCAAAGCATATTAGTCCATGAGCCCTGCAGGCAGTGGGCAAGGTCGTATTTTATTTTATTAAATAAATAAATTTTATATCCTATATTTATTTATTATTAAATAAAAATAAAATACAGACCTCACCCCACTGTGCACAGGGCTCATGAACTAATATGCTTTGCTGTATAGGTGATGTTACCTGTAAGCAAGGCTACTTTATGCATTTTAGTTTGCCCCAAGGAGGAGGGGGGCTATCCAGAAATGGATACACTTCTAGAATTAGCATTTCTAAGTGCTATAGCCTAGTGCAGAAACTATGCTGCTATGCAGCATAGTTTCCAGTTTACACAGCTTGTGATGAAACCAAACAATTACTGACAGGATTTTGGAAGAAACTAAATTTCAGATGGAAGAAGACAAGGTCTGGGTGGGGGGGCACTTTCTCCCTGCCCCCTAGCAAATTAAACCCCTGTTTGAAAACATCAAATGGTAAAACTTTACTTTTGTCAAAAGCTATCTAAACTGGAAACTATGCTGCAAAGCAGCATAGTTCCTACACTATAGCAATTAGAAATGCTAATTATAGAAGTGTATCCATTTCTGGTTGAGCCTCCTCCTCCATGGGGCAGACTAAAAATTCATAAAGTGGGAAGGTTTTGAAGCAGAGGAAAAAGTTGGGGTTGTGCAATATGAATGAAATTATATTTTAAATGCTAATTCTAGTCATTACTAGTAGGCTAATTTCTGTATAGTATAGTATATTTCTGTACTGTATAATATATAATTCTGTATAGGCATAGTAGGAAGTCAAAAGATAATTAAAAAACTCATACTTCTATTAATACTAATATCCAGGATGGTTCACTTTTGAGTTTAAATTAGCCAGCTGTTTCTGAACAATTGCAATGGTGGGCTAGATGTTGTGACATTGGTCTGTGACAAAATTTGAACTGGTGAATCAGAGCAATTAGTTGAATATTACAAAAGGTAGGCAGTGCAATGTCTAATTTTGATTACAGGTAACATTACCTACCAAGCAAAGCATATTAGTCCATGAGCCCTGCAGGCAGTGGGGCAAGGTCTAATTGGTTAAGCCTTGTTTGTTATGGTCATGATCTTTCATCATTGCAATCCTATTTTCTGCAGAAATTGCAGTTAGTCAAGGGCAAGGTTCATTGGTGTTAAAAGTTTGAAGGGAAGATATTTTTTTTAATTAGGCCTACTACATATAGCTAGATTCTGATGACTACATATTGTTTTCTATGTCATTATTCATTCATATTGCCCAACACCAACATTTCCCTTGGCTTCAAAACCCTGCCCACTTTACAAATTTTTCGTTTTGTTGAAGGGGGATTTTAGAAAGCTAAAAAATGGACACACTTCTGTAATAATGACAAAGAAACAATATACAATCATGAGAATCTTGCTATATACATAAATATGCATTTTCAAAACCTTGTGATGAAAATAAAGCTTTCTTCATCAAATCCCTCAGGGATAGGTTTTAGCACATATTTATTTTTACTTTAGCCAAGAAACAAAATTAAGCCTACCTTTTAGCATGGAGTTTGTTAAAAAACTGTTCATTTTTGTCTCCCTTATCTAGTATATCCAAGCTGTTTCCCTTATAATGATTTTTTTGTTGAATTTGTAGCTCAATGTCTCGTTTTCTTTTAGGAGCCAAGTCCATCTTGTAACTTCAATATTCTGTTTCTTCTTAAGTTCTGCAACGACGACTATAACGATACAGAAAAGTGGTAAACCTTCGACAGGAAAAACTTAACGTTTATTATATTCCATTTGTTTTTCAACATCAAAACTTCACACTCGCGGAATTTTTTCAAGTATCTATAGTTTGATTTTACAGTGATTCATTTAGGGTTACCAACCGGTGAAAAAAATCACTAGATTCTTGAAGAAAATTGCTATATCAGCACACAAATCACTAGACTGTAGAGTGGATATCACTAGAATTACAATAATCTTTATCACTGTAATAGTAATTGTTTTATTTCTTTACCATGTTCTATCTACAGGCCCATCTACTGGAAGGGGGTAAAATTACCCCCCCCCCAAGATGTTTACAAATACCTTTAGATTGACGTTTTGTTTTTTCAGGCGAATATTACCTGTGAAATTTTGAAAAATGCCATGTGTATCTTTATGCAGAGAATAGAGCAAAATCCTTGCTTCTTCCCTGTATTTTCCCGAATTGGTACCCTTGGCTTATACCCTGGTCACTAAAAATTGGCTATCAGTGATCTAATCGAAAAACTTGCATCTTATTTTTAATTTTTTTTGCTTGTCGATTCAGAACCCCCGTTTTTTCCCAAAAAACTATAGAAATTATTTTCTTTTCACTCTAATTGAGCTTGTATACTTACTGGGACACCAGCGACAGTTTTGAAAATGGTATTTTTATATTTTCATGGTAAAGATTTATCCTACCCGTCACAAATTTCAAGAAGCATCGGTCTTATCGCTTCTTTTATTAAAAAAAGAGGTACTTGTTAAACATATGGAACACACCCAAGAAGTAAAGTTATGTTAATCCTGACTAAAATATGCCAAAATATGATGAAAATATAATATAACAGATTAGTAGCACCTCCTTCACGCACAAATCGTTTTTCCAACTCATTCATCTCTCTCTTTGTATCAAAGTATAACAATTGTTGATTTAATCCTATTTGTCTTCTGATTTTTTTTGTCGTTTGATTTAATCCTTTTTTTGTAAGCACAAGTGCCATTTAGTTTTATGACTACGAGAGATTGTGCAAATAAAACCGATTCTATTCTATTCTATAATAATTTAGTTTATATATAGTAATATAATTTGGGCTACATATTTGTACTTTAGGGGGACAGGTAAGGATAGAGTAACCCAAACTCATACAAGTTGCATACAGTCATGCAACTTCCCCTCTTTTACATGCATAATTTCTTATATGAGGAAAAGGGGGATATTTGATTTTGGGTGTGCTCGGAAGGGCAAAGTGCATTAACTTTAAATAATGTTGAAGGGCATGTCAAACTAAATCAAAAGATAATAAGTACATCCTGTATTTCAAAAAACATATGTGCAATATCAAGAAACGGCTGAGGGTTTTAAGTTTAAATTATCAGGGCATGGTGAGGGGATATCAAAAAGTGATAATTCAGTACCCTATCCCATTTCTTTTTTAGGTGTTGTCCAATCAAAGATAGCTAATCAAAATCTTGAATAGCCATCTTATTCAAAATAATCAACAAATCAAATACATATTCATCTAGGGATGACAAAACTCCCCACAGCCTGTGGGGCAAGTGTTGTACGCTATATAAGTTGCCCATTATTTATTAATAAGGTTGGCCATTGGAAAAAAGGGGGTATGTTTGATCCCGAGTCTCCAAAAAGGCCAAAGGCATTAATGTAAACTTCTAGAAAATATTGTGGGAGATGGTCAAAAAGTCAAAACACACTACATGCAGGAGGGTTGTCTAAAAGACGCAGCAACTATAGTTAAGGCTGGCTAAGGGCATTAAGTTAAAACTTTAAAGAGATGTTGAAAATGAAAAGAGGGCAACTGGTACCTCCCTCTTGCCATTTTAGATGCAACGCTTAACACTGAGAGAAACCTTCAAAAACCTTCTTATTCAAAATAGTCTCAAGGTCTTATACCTAGTCTAAAAGCCATAAAGATTAAATAAACAATCGTCGCAAACATACAGATAACAGGTAGTTATATAAATGAACAAATCTTTATCAAAACCTAAAAGACGTTTTAAATGATTTCATTTTTTAAGTTTGATAAATAACAAGTTATATGACTTTTTAGATTAAATTAATTATTAGATTAGATTAATTAAATTAAGTTTTTTAAATTAATTTCTGTTTGTTTTTATTGACATAGTTTTTTCCATGGAAAAAGAATATAATGTCTATCCTTTCGTTTTTCTCTGTAAGAAGTCATACTTTGGCTTGTTATTTGTATGTTGAACAAACTTTTTCAACAATTTTTGACAATGTACACCCATTTGAAAATCTTGACACAAATGGTATTGTTTAATTTAGTTTTATACCTCCTCTAATTGACCTGAAAAATAAAACTTAATACCTTTCCCCAAAAATTATGTCTATCCTCTTTGACGACCTGCATATACTTACACTTTTTTGACTTGGTTAAATTGTAAGAGCACAAGTAGTAAAAGTAGTAGCCCTTAAAATTTAAACTTGATAACCTTAGTCATTCTTGGGATGTTGCTAAGATGAATTATGGGCAATCAGCATATGCACGGTGCCTTTTGATTTAGGTTTAAAGGAACAGTTGTTTTTAAAGTATAATCGGCAAATTGCACAGCTGTGGGGGGTTGACACATTTAATATCCCTAGACATATAATTACAGGACTGTTTAACTATGCTGAACAAAATGACTCTCACAAACTTTTGACTGAAAGTGTTTGGAAAATTATGGGTTACAGAGGAGGACTGCTTGCCCTCCATTCACTGTTGGCTCCTAAAAAGGGCACCAGAAATTTGAATTTCCAATCGATTTAGCTTCTTTAAAAGTTGTAGTTATATTATTAGCTATGATTGAGTAGCGCTGCCTATAATATTGCTTATATACCTTTTTTAAAACCTGCATGCATATAGTCTTTTCGTTTAACTGAAAGGGTTCCATTGCAACTGATTCCCCGTGTAACTGAACGCCAAGCAACTGAACCACTGTGCAACTGTGCCCCTGTGCAACTGATCCTTCGTGTAACTGAACCCTCGTCCAACTAATCCCCATTTAGCTGAGCCCTCGTGCAACTCAACCCCCGTGCAACTCAGCCCCATTTTACTAAATCCCGGTGTAACTGGACTCCCGTGCAACTGAACCCCCGCATAACTGGACCACCGTGCAATTGAACCACCATACATCTGAACCCGTGTGCAATTGAACCACCGCGCAACTGAACCCTCGTATAACTGAACTGCCGTACAACTCAGCCACCGTACTTACATTGGGTAAAACTCAAATTAGAATCTTTACATATCCAACCTTGTTGGAATTGTTTACTTTTTAAAGTCATGATATAAATGACTTTTATGATGATTAATAAAAAAGCTCTGTTTTGTTGTCACAAAAACAAAGAAAGTCAGACGTCACACACTCTTAAAGCCATATTTATTTCTCTTTTTTTTATGTCTGTTAATGGGGGTTCCCTTCGCCCTGTCACTGTCAAGGCGTCTAGGCGTTAACCAAACAGAAATTGTTCTGTATGGGAAGTGGCTGCCCCCTCCTTTTCCCATCCTCAATATCTTGCTCTTTACGCTAATGTTTGTTCAACGTTTTCCCCAGGTTTTTAAAGAACGACTCCTAAAAAACAAGTCTTTTTAGAAGTGCTAAGACCTTTAGCGCGAAGAGCAACAAATTGAGGAGGGGTCAATCGCTTCATGTAGCAAATAATGTTTGTCTTGAGTTTTAATCTTGCTCCTTACTTTAAGTTGAGAGCCCTCGTTTTTAAAATTCAATTTCTATAATAATCTATAATATGACGTTGAAAATTTTGACGCAAATAGTATCGTTTAGCTTTGTTTTACAGCTTCTCAAGATGATGCAAAAAATAAAGCTTAATACCGTCCCCAAAAAATTCTATCTATGCTCTTTGGCAACCTGGATACATTTCCACTTTTTTGATTTAGTTAAATTGTAAAAGTAGAAATAGTAACAGTTGTAGCCGTGACCGTTTCAATTCAATACCCTCAGTCGGTTTTGGGATATTGCTGAGAAATCTTATTGGCAACCAGCATACACTCCGTGCCTATTGGTTCAGTTTAAAAGCAAAATTTATCAAACAGTTCGTAGTAACGAACTGTAGTAAGGAGCGATACGGCTCAATAGTAAACAAAACTTTAAAAAATGGAATTTTGATACTAATAGATACATCAAAAGAATCAGATTTTTAAGCTGATTTAAAATATATAAGTTTCATCAAATTTAGTCTTTATTTTCAAAAGTTACGAGCCTGAGAAAATTTGCCTTATTTTGGAAAATAGAGGAAAAACACCCCCTAAAAGTCATAGGATCTTAACGAAAATCACACCATCACATTCAGCGTATCAGAGAACCCTAATGTAGAATTTTCAAGCTCCTATCTACAAAAATGTGGAATTTCGTATTTTTGCCAGAAGACCGATCACGGGTGCGTGTTTATTTATTTTTTTTCTTTTTGTTTTGGTTTTTCTTTTCTCCAGGGGTGATCGTATCAACCCAATGGTCCTAGAATGTTGCGAGAGGTCTCATTCTAATGGAAATTAAAAATTCTTGTGCTCTTTTTAAGTGACCAAAAATATTGGAGGGCACCTAGACCCCCTTCCACGCTCATTTTTTTCCCAAAGTCAACAGGTTAAAATTCTGAGATAGTCATTTCGTTCAGCATAGTCGAAAAACCTAATAACTATGTCTTTGGGGACGACTTACTCCCTCACAGTCCCCGGGGGGAGAGGCTACAAGTTACAAACTTTCACCAGTGTTTATATGTAGTAATGGTTATTGGGAAGTGCACAGACGTTTTCAGGGGAATTTTTTTCTTGGAAAGGGAGGGGGGTTGAGGGGAGGGAGTTACATTGGAGGATCTTTCCATGGAGGAATTTGTCATGGGAGGAGAGAATTTCCATGAAGGACGCGCAGGATTTTCAAATATTATTTAAAACAAAAACAATGAAAAGATAAATATGAAAAAGTTTTTTCAACTGAAAGTAAGGAGCAGCATTAAAACAAAACGAACGGAAATTATTACGCATATGAGGGGTTCATCTCCTTCTAAATACCTGCTCTTTACGCTAAAGTATTTTTAGTAATTTTAACTATTTTTCCTACGGCCTTTGTGATTCAAGGGTCATTCTTAAAGAATTGGGACAAAATTTAAGCTTTAGTGTAAAGAGCAAGGTATTAAAGAGGGGGCGAACCCCCTCATATACGTAATAAAATATACGAATATGGAAGTTCGCTACGAAAGTTAATTCGGAAGTTACGTATATTTTTTATTAATAAAAACGTTCGTAAGAAAATAAAAGTTTTAGTTACCTTTTTAAGTAACCAAAAGATTGAAGGGCAACTAAGCCTCCTCCCCCACTCCTTTTTTCTCAAAATCGTCCGATCAAAACAAAGAAAAAGCCATTTAGCTAAAAAATATATATATAAATTTCGTACTAAGTATTCATGTGCGGAGAGCCAAAATCAAAACATGTATTAATTCAAAAACGTTCAGAAATTAGATAAAAAAAACAAGTTTTTTTTAACTGAAAGTAAGGAGCGACATTAAAACTTAAAACGAACAGAAATTACTCCGTATATGAAAGGGGCTGTTCTCTCCTCAACGCCCCGCTCTTTACGCTAAGGTTTTCACTGTTTTAAAAAGTATATTTGAGAGAAAGAGTCAAACTTTAGCGCAAAGAGCGGGGCGTTGAGGAGGGAACAGCCCCTTTAATATACGGAGTAATTTCTGTTTGTTTTAAGTTTTAATGTCGCTTTTTACTTTCAGTTAAATAAACTTGTTGTTTTAATCTAATTAGTTTTAAAGCACAATGGGCAAATTGTATAACTGTGGGAAGTTCAAAATATCCAATATCCCTATGGACGTAGTTACTGGACTGTGAAACTATGCTGAATAAAGTGGCCCTCAAAATTTGAATGGATGTGTTTGGAAAATTAATGGGCTTTTGAGGAGGGCTGTTTGCTCTCCAGTCACCTTTGACTCTTAAAAAGGGCAGTAGAACTTCTACCTTTCAATTGAAGTAGCTCTTTCAAATGTTTGAATTATATTGCCATCTATAATAAAGCAGTGCTGACTTTGATATTGCTTATATGCTCTTTTGAGAACCCGCAAGCACATAGTCTTTTTGTTCAATTGAAACTCCCCTAAATGTTCCATAAAACTTTCCCCTTAATATCCTTAGTGTCATTACTTACAGCAATTGTATTGGTAGTATTAATAGCATGCACTTAGTACCTTCTGGCTAGTTCAAAATCCACCACAAATTACCCTTGAAGGTCTTACTTAATAATGTAAGCCATTCTTGAGATATGGCTGTGTCACTCTTTAACAATATACTTGCTCATAGGTCATTTTGATTTAAATCAACATTCGCCTAAATATTTCTTGAAAGCTTCTCTTTAATACCCTTAGCTTGCGTGGAAGCAAAAGGTGTAATAGCAACAGTAGCATTAATAGCAGTATGCACATAGTACCTTTGGTTTTCTTCAATATCCACTTCGACACACGCTGAAAGTTTCAATTTAATACCATAAGCCGCTTCTGAAGTTTCGCTGATTCGTCCTCTTGACAACCTGTACAGGCATAGTGTGTTTCAATTTAGTTGATCACAGTTTCAATATTTCGCAAATTTTTTGCCTTGATTCCCTTAGCTTTATTTCCAGAGTTGTTGTACCAGTAGTGATAGCCGTAGCATTAGAAATATTATTGCATTTTGGACAGTAAAACATCCCTCTCATCAAGTTCTGGAAGTTTCCACTCAATACAATTAGCCGTGGCTATAACATTGCCGATATATCCTTTTGATAACCTGTATTTCCATGCACTTCCTGAAATCTTTGTCTTAATGTTGTTAACCTTACAAGTAGTTACAATAGAAGAAGTATTTGGGGTAGTAGTATATGTAACAGCGGTAGTAGTTTTTGCAGTAGCGTGAATATATTTCCTTTTGGCCAATTGATCTTCAATTGAAATCCATTCTTGAGATAGACCCTTTTGAAAATCTGCATGCACATAGTGTCTTTCGATTTAGTGCAAATTTACCCTCAATATTCTCTGAAATTTTCACCTTCATGCTCTTAGAACACCTGAACACCTGAGTGACCTGAACACCAGTGATATAGTAGTAGGGATAGGAGTAGGAGAAGTGGCAGCAGTAGTATTGTTATATTAGTAGCAATAGCAATAGCGGTAGCAGCAGTATTAATAACTATAGTAGCGTCTACACGTTGCCTTTCATTTAGACCCCTTTATGATACCCCTAAAGTTTCATCTTGATACGGTAAGCCGTTTCAAAAATATTGCTTAGGTATTCTTTTGACCCTCTTTTGACGCCCTTTTCATCTTAACACTCTTAGCCTTAAAAGAAGCTGCAATTGAAGCAGTAGCCGGAGAAGTATAGTAGCAGTGGTAATGGTAAGTAGGAATGGTTGCTGTACTTCCGGTGGCAAATCCTGTTCAGAAAGTAGTTTAATTCCTTTTTGGTAAATCCTTCCTGTCGCAAATTCTATGGAGAACATGGTGTGATTCTTTTTTGGGAGGTAGTTCCACGACACATCGAATTGGGGGTTCCGGACACATTGAATAGGGGGCTATACTGACATACTCTATTGAGAGATAGGAGAATATGATGACACTCTATTGAGAGATAGGGTATTCCTTGTGACATTGTGTATACTATTTCTCAAACTCTTTGTCTTGCAAACATATGTGTTCGTGAGAAACATGATTCTAATTTGGTTTAGACTCCCCCCCCACCTCTGCCTGCTAGAAAGCCATTTTCTAAGTGTAGACACCAAAAAAGGAATCGCACCACGTTCTGAATAGGATTTGCCGTCAGAAAAACCTACCAAAAGGAATCGCACCAAGTTCTGAATAGGATTTGCCGTTTGAAGTACGGCAGCCATTCCTACCGTAGTAGTAGCAGTAAAAGTGGCAACGGTAGTAGTATTAGTAGTAGCACGCACATATTACCTTTTGGTCAATTGATCATTCCCTTTAAGCATTCTCTTAAAGTTCCAACTAAATACCCAAGTCAATTCTTAAGATACGTCCTTTTTGCAATCTGTATGTACATAGTGTGTTTTGATTTAGTCAAATACCCCCTCAAAATTCTATCAAATATTCACTTTCATACACGTAGCCTTAATAGTACTAGTATCATAGCAGTTGTAGTAGTAGCCGTAGGAGCAGTAGTTAGCAGTAATATTATTGTATTAGTAGGAATAGTAACAGTAGTAGCAGCAGTATTAATAGCAAATGTTGTAGATACGTGTTGCCTTTTGATCAGTTGAACATCCCCTTCATGATGCCCAGAAGTTTCATTTTGATACGCTAGGCCGTTCCAACTATTGCTGATACGCCTGTATCAGCAAGTTGTTTGCATGTAGCATGTTTTGATTTATTTCAACTTTCCCCTCAACGTTTCCTCATATGTTCATGTTTTCATTTAATTCAACACTCTACTCAACATTGTCAGAAACTTTTACCTGAATGCCCTTCGTCCTTTTGGAAAGAAAAGGTCAAACATACCCAGCTTTCTCCATAACATATACTATGTGTAAACAATAGACGAAGTGCCATAAAAAACCTTATATGCCCCCAGGGTACAACATACAACCCTTGCCACTGGACTCTGGGGGCTTGTGTCAACTCTGAAGGCATTGCTACATGTTCTTTTGACTATTTTCAACAAAATGACAACTCAAAATTTTGACCAAATACGTTTGGAAAAAAGAGGGAGTCAGGGGAGCAGGGGATGGCTTGATGCTCTCCTTTCACTTTTGATTCTTAAAAAGAAACTAGAACTTTTAATTCGCAATCAAGCGCGTGTCGTCTAAAGCTTATACGACCATCCCTTCCAAAATACCTTTATGCCCCTGGGGTACAACTTAAAATCAATGCCATCGACTTTGGGGGGTTTTGTCAACCTGAAGGCCTTGTTATATAATATTTGGACAATTTTGAACAAAATTACAATCTCAAAATTTCTATGAGATGCATTTGGGGAAATTAAGATGTGGGTTGCGGATAGTTGTCCTCCGGTCACTTTTGACTCTTTAAAAGGGCACTCTGATTTCCAATTGAATTTGCCTTTTCCGAAGTTTTTTTGACCACCTCTTCCGCAGAAATGGTATATTTTATTAAGGGAAACTAGTGTTACTTATAGCCCTTGCCCTGAGGACTGTGGAGGGTTGTTAACCCTCCATGACATAATTAAGACATAGCTAATGGACTTTCAACTATGCTGAACAAAATGGCTATCTAAAATTTTGATTGGTTGTGTTGGGGAAATGATTGGCGTGGGAGTTTAGTTGCCCTGCAATTACGTTTGATTCTTAAAAAGGGCACCTGAACTTTCAATTTCCAATCAAATGTGTTCCTTTCGAAGCTTCTACAACAACTATTTCTATACGAAGGGAATGGGTTAGGAAAAAATAATACACTGTGCCCACATTGTTCTCTACATAGGCAGCACTTTAGCGGTACCTATGATACCCGCAAGAAGGCCCACTACCGATGCCTGATACCAGGTTTGGCACACAGAATCGGGGACCTTGTGAAATAATTTACTGGTGTAATCTGATTGAAATACTTTATTCTTCCTTGGCTCGCAAAACGTTCCTGATGTAACACCTCTATTTCGAATTTCTTTCTTTAGCTATTCTAAAACCATAGTCGCTGTGTTCTAAAAAACAACTAAAAAATCACAATGTAGTTAAGTTCACTCTTCCTCTTATAAAATATTCCTTCGGACGTACTTTATGATATCGATTGTTGACATTCTGGCTTTTATGCAAAAATCTCCTCGGGCCCTGTAAAATAGAAATTTTGAGATTTTTGTAAATGATAAATATCTGATGACTGACGTTCCTCTTTAAAAAAAATGAGTAAAACACTTTTAACAAGTTTTATATGATTTAACTGGTTAACTTCGACATTGATGCTATTGAACTGAAACTTATAGAGCAAAAGTTTATTACCTTAAAAGCTCTTTTTTTTGTGCATCCGTGAAAAAAATTATGTATTTTTTTTGTCATAAATAATAAATACGCCAAGTCGAAGCCTACCCCAAGCCTACGCCAAGTCCTACCCCAACCGAGGTATCTGTAGGATGGATGCTTAAGACTTGTTAGGTTTTTCTAATTGATAGTAAAATGAATAAATGCCAATTTTATCATGTTTTCAAATGGCTGTATGGATAAACATAAGTTTCAATGGTATCTATCATTTTGGATATTATAATTGATTTTTTAAGACTGTCATATTACACAAAGAATTGGAAAATATATTTCCAACCTACCATTATTAAAAAGGGCTTAAAGACCAACAGCTCCTTTCATAAATATCGGAGGTTGTTATGGCACTCATAACAAAGGTCAAGCTAATGAAAATGATGTGTGTCTAATCACAATAAGTACCAGTGTGGTAGGTCTTCAGGAATAGAAAGCACAAGTTTATTCAGCTTTTATTGATCAAGCATCAGTTAATATATCTTTTTTTCACAAGAATAAACAAAAACAACACTATATCAACAATATCAAGCATAAAATCCACCCACTTCAGCATATCGTTCGGCGATATGCTGATTATTACTGATAATTACTGCCAAATAACGTTAATAGTCTGTCGATTATCTTAGATATGAAACTTCTATGGTCTTCAATATTAGTTGTAAAGTAAATACTATGATAAAATAGTTGGGTTTATGGTTGTTTTGGTAGTTGCAAAGTCAGTTGGGGGTCTAAACCGTTTATTCTAAGAGCATCATAACCAACTTACTCATTCTTATCTACTGTCTTATCGTAATTATTCTTCCCGGCTGCTTCTTTTTGAAGAGATGCTCGTAAAAAACCGAGAGAGGGCTCATTTGGCCAAAATTTGAATTTTTTTATCATTTTTTAGGATGAAAGTTACTGTAGGATAACAAGCCCAACTCCAGGCCAAACGTAAAATTGGAGATGCCGATTGCTAAATAGTAACTCCGTGTGCATCATGTGTACACAATAGAGGCGTGTACCGGGTGCCAGTGGGATCATTAGTCGCGAAAATTACTACTACGCTAGGAAAACAGATTTCAACAGTTTAGATGGAATAAAACGGGAGAGAATCTCAATTGATGATTTACCCCCATTAAACTCTAAGAATAAAAATATAAAGCTTTAAGAATTAGTTGTTGTTTTTTTTTTTGGGGGGGGGAGCAAGAAAGCATCTGCTGCTGATCTATCTCATTACATAAAGGATGATACCATTATTGACTTTAGATACCATTGGGCTCCGAATTGGACAATCTGGGTGCCGACAAGGGCGCTGAGGGTCTGATTTAGGTGAGGATCTACTAAAAACAAATTATTAAAGGATTAGTCATCCTGCAGAAAAAATGAGTTTTTCTACCATTTTGATAAAATGATACTGAATGTATAAAATAGTGGGTTAACATATATTTTGCTCAACGGTGTTAATAGGATACGGAGAGGATAGCTTTAGGCCCAAAACAAATAGAAATGGTTCATAATCCGCAATATTTAAAACTAGACACCTCTCCCCAGTCACTCCGATTTTATAGTAAGATATTCTTAAGACTTAAATCGTAGTTTCTCTAAATACACCAATTTTGACTGATATTTAAATTGGAAATACAACCTTTTGTTCTCAAACAGAAAGCTGACAAGCTGTACGAATATTCTTAGATATTCCGATTATATATAATAAACTAGAATCAAATATGTCAAATAAAAAACAAACAAAGATTAAAATAAATGATAAAATGAACTTGAAACGAAGAACAATTATTAAACAGTTCGTTGTAACGAACTGTAAGTAAGGAGCGACCTGGCTCAATAGTAACCTAAACTGTAAAACACGAAATATTGATATCAATAAATATATCAAAAGAATATATCAAAATAATATAAGATACCGATATATACATTAAAAGAATTGGATTTTTATGCTGATTCTAAATATATAAGTTTCATTAAGTCTTACCCGTCAAAACCTACGAGCATGAGAAAATTTGTCTGATTTTCGAAAATAGGGGTGAAATCCCCTGGAAGTCATATAATTTTAATGAAAATCATACCATCATATTTGGCGAATCAAAGAAGCCTACTGTAGAGGTTTCAAGCTCCTATATGCAAAAATGTGGAATTTTGTAATATAGAAAGAAAGAAAGAAAGAAAGTTTATTTGAGCCCTACGGCCATGCACAACATGATTTAATAATACAACACTGCACAGAACACACACTCAATATAAAACAATACTTATTTTCATTCACTCGGGCTCGACTGAGCCTCTCCCGCCTTTTCCATATATTCTGCCATTTTGCATATGGTTCCAGGCAGTGCTGTCACTTACTTGAAGTACTTTTACTTGAAGTACTACTTAAGTAAAATTTTCCATTACTTGTACTTGTACTTAAGTAAAAACTCTACGGTGTACTTATTACTTGATATTTAAGTAAGATTACGAAATACTTATTACTTAAGATACTTTTAATGTACTTGTTTTTCAAATACTTTACCTTTGACACGAAAATTTTGTGTGTGCTTTGGCAATGTACAAGAAAACATCACCCTTTAGATTTAGAGTAAGCTCAGATATAGCTCCATGCCCTATTTTTGGATATGAAATAAGGTATTTGTTTTTGACGAAAAAAAATTATAGTATGATTAACACTTGGTTTAATTTTTGTTTAAAAGTTATATAAAAAAGAAAATTGAAATTATTTCACAGTTCACTGGTCGACACTGAGCTAAAATCCCTTGTTTTGTGCTAAATGTTGCATACTGTAGTCCATTTGGGCTTATATTTCTGACATTAGTGTTTAAGTTTTGTCATCTCGTCAACTGAACCAGATTTCTACCATTTCATCATCTTCAGGACCATATTATTGGTAAAACTACTGAAGCTATGAATCTTTGCCCATTTAAATGTTGTCTGCAATAAACAAGTCTAGGGAATTCTAGCTGGATCCAATGCAGTGGTATTTTGTCAAATTCTTTCCAGCAAATTCAGGTGTTGAGACGAATCTGACTTCAGATTTGTCGCTCCATTCATAAGTTATAGGCCCTACCTAATTAAAGGAAAACTCAACTCTCTTAAGACTTGAAACCCTCTCCCCTCGCCTTATTTGATATAGGGGTTGTGATACCAGAACTTGATATGAGTCCTGATCTTAGGCATCTTTGGTCTAGTTTTCATTCGGATCCGTTACTCCATTTGCCAGTTATACTAAATTAAACAGAAAACTTAAATTTTTCAGGAATTAAAACCAACTCCACCTTGTTAAATTTGAGCTAGGGTCTTTATCTCAAAACTTGATATGTGTCATGGTCTTAGGCCTCTTTGGTTCAATTTTCATTCAGATCACTTTAGTCGCAAGTTACTCTGAATTAAACGAAAAACTGTTATTGGCAGGTAAAGCCCTCTCCCCCCTGTTTTATTTGAGCTAGGGTCTTCATCTTTCAACTTGATGTGTCTCATGATCCTTGGCACCAAATCTGGCCATCAAAATTTTCATCCAAATCCAACCAGCGGTTCTCCCCCTAAACGTGAATACACAGACAGACGGACAGACAGACAGACAGACGGACGGACGGATTTTGCAGCGTCTTTGGTAACCGTGTTGGCTCATTGGATCCAAAAAAAGAAAACAATAGCATATCATCATCCATGCATCATCACCTATTTGGATAGTGGAAAATATCCATCAAGATAGGTTTTTGAAATCTGTCTGTCTGTCCGCCCGTCTGCGCAATCGAGTATAGTGGGAGAACCACCAGTCAGATTTGTATTAAAATTGAACTATTTGGATTAAAATTGAGCTTAACTAGGGCGATGGGGCTTTAAGTGTTAAAAAAAATTCAAGTTTTTGATTTAATTCACTGTAACGTGCAAATGGAGAGAAGAATTTCGATGAAAATTGAATAAATATGCCTAAGAGTATGATATGCATTGAGTTCTGGGATGGAGACCCAAGCTTAATTAGGGTGAGGGGGAGGGGGCTTTAAGTGCTAAAAAAATTGAGTTTTTTTGTTTGACTCAGTTTAACTTGCGAATGTAGTAATGGATCTCAATGAAAGTCAAGCCAAAAATGCCAAAACCATAAGACACATAATGGTTGGAGATGAAGACCCTAGCTTAATTTTAGGAGGGGGCTTTAAGTACTAAAAAAGTTGAGTTTTTCATTTAATTCAGTGTAACTTGCGAGAGATTGATGGATCTCAGTGAAGATTGAACCAAAGGTGCCTAAGACCGTGACAGGCATCAAGTTTTGAGATGAAAACCCTAGCTCAAATAGAACGAGGGGGGGGGGGGGTCGGTTTTAAGTGCTGAGAAAAGCCAAGCTTTTGGTTTAATTTAGCATAACTTGCAAATGGAGCTTCGGATCCAAATGAAAGCTAGACCAAAGATGACTAGGATCATGGCTCATATCGATCTCTGATATCACAAGCCCTATTTAAAATAGGGCGAGGGGGAGGGGGTTTCAAGTTTTAAGAAAGTCGAGTTTTCCTTCAGTTTAGTAGGGCCTACTTCCACCCATGGCTTGTCCAAATCCTGGAAATAAGCCTTTTCCAAAATAAGTCATACTGAAGCCAGCCTTTAACCAAATATTCCATCCCCAGAGAAAAATTACTTTGTATAGCACTTGGTATTTACCAAGTGACATCCAGTGATCGCAAAATCTGTCGGTCTGTCAGTCCCGGTCTTGCTAATGTAGGCACTTCCAGATAAGCTAGGACGATGAAATTTGGCAGGTGTATTAGAAACCAGACCAGATTAAATTTGAAATAGTTGTTTCCCGATTCGACCATCTGGGGGGAGGGAGTGGGAGGACAAAAATTAGATATAATCTTAATTAAATTTGATATTTGGAAGGATATCATGTCTCAGAGCTCTTATTTTAAATTCCTACCGGATCAGGTGACATTGGAGGGGGAAACCTAAAATCTTCAGAAATGCTTAGAGTGGAGGGATCGAGATGAAACTTAGTGGGAAAAATAAGCACAAGTCCTAGATACGTGATTGACATAAACAGAACGAATTCACTCTCTTTTGGGGAGTTGGGGGGAGGATTAATTATGAAAAATTAGAAAAAATGAGGTATTTTTAACTTACGAAGGAGTGATCATATCTTGAATTTCATCGGATGAAATTTTATATTTAGAAGGACTTCGTAAACTGGATCTCACGTTTTAAATCCCGACCGGATCCAGTGTAATTGGGGGGATTTGGGGGGGGGGGGGACCGGAAATCTTGGAAAACGCTTAGAGTGGAGTGACCAGGATGAAACTTGGAGGGAAGAATATGCAAAAGTCCTAGATACGTGTTTGACATAACCGAAATGGATTCACTCTCTTTGGGGGGAGTTGGAGGGGGTGTTAATTTGGAAAAATTAAAAAAAATGAGGTATTTTTAATTTAAGAGCGGATGACCGTTCGTGAGGTATTTTTTAATTTAATATTAGGAAGGAACTCATATCTCAGATCTCTTATTTTAAACCCCGACCAGTTCTGGTGACATTGGGGGAGAGTTGGAGGGAGAAACCAGAAATCTTGGGAAACGCTTAGAGTGGAGAGATCGGGATGAAACTTGGTGGGTAGAATAAGCAAATGTCGTATATACGTGATTGATGAAACCAGACTGGAACCACTCTCTTTGGGGTAGTTAGGGGGGTCCAGTGCTTTGGCGAGTTTGCTAGTTCTGGACGCGGTAGGACAATGAAAATTGGTAGGCGTGTCAAGGACCTGCACAAATTGACTCTGTAAAGTTGATTTCCCCGATTCAACCATCTGGGGGGGGGGGGGGGCTGAAGGGAGAGGAAAAAATTAGAAAAATGAGGTATTTTTTAATTGCGAGTGGGTGATCGGATCTTAATGAATTTTGATATTTAAAATGACCTTGTGTCTCAGAGCTCTTATTTTAAATGCCGAGCGACATTAAGCCTCTGATTTTTCTTTTAAATTTATCTATTTATTCTTATAATTTTGCTAGAGATCATGCCATATGAGCTCTTGGCTCTCCCGACCTCGTCACAAGTGCCATATGAGCTCTTAGCTCTTGTTTTATTCCTTTTTTCTCAGAAGATTTTTGACTTAGTCTCATGGTTTTTGCCACTTCACGGCGTGAAAATTACTGCTAGAAATAGATAGTTGGCAACTTCTGCCGTATTGTCTTCTACTATATTTAAATGTGTGCTTGCATCGTGCCTGCGTCCCCTTAAAAGTTCTGTTTCTTACGGTAATGTTGGTTTGTCTTCTGTTGGATATGCAGACGACGTTCTTCTTTTTAACTGGACTCGCCTTGGACCAATGAACTATCTAAGATTGGACTGTCAGTTAATGTGTCTAAATACGAGTTTATTTGCTCTAATAGCCCTTATGCGGTCGCTCCATTCGTTGCTGGGACTTCAATTCTGCCATATTCTTCTTTAGTTAGTTAGCTTGGTCTGTATTTCGATCCAACACTTTCCACTACCTTTTCATCCCTAGTGAATCAAGCCGTAAAAAACATACGCGTCGTTTAAGGAAAAATATCCCCAAACAAAAGCCGTTACAACCGCAACGGTTTGTGCATGATTTGTAACGCTTATTGTGCCCCTGGGCTTTTGTTTTTATCAGACATGGCTCATATATTTCGTAAGAAAAATCGCCATACTCGACGTGCGGTTTATTTCAGATATTGCAAATTCCTCCTCCGGCTTCCTAGATGGCACCAAAACAGAAAAATAATTGCTCAATTCGGCTTAATAGATATGCCTTCTTGGATTCGGTCCTCCAGTGATGATTTATGTAAAAAGATTATATACTTTATTCACGTTTACGACCCTCTGCAGCCTTTTTTTCCATATTGATACTGGTTAATTAGTCCATGTTGTCTTTTGTCAGTTTGAATTTTTTTCTTGTTGTTTATCGTTTTATTTTTGTTTATTTATAATACTCCATACTTTGTGTTGTTTTTTTAAAAATTTTACGGATAAGAAAGTTCACTCATTCATTCATTCATTCATTCTGCAGTTTGACCAGCCGTATGGAATGCGTCTGAATCAGCGGGCTGCAGGCCCGTGACTTTATAATATATGTTTATAGGGAGTTTTACCGACCATCTGAATTGACTACACAGCATGCGGATTTCTTGAGTGAAAACCAGGCAAAGAATATAGATGCCATATATTTTCATAGCATGTCTGAAATTTCTTTCAAACACTTCTTTTCTTTCAGCACGTTGAGAGCCAGCGACCTTCAGCTAGCAGCCAAAAGTGTGGATTTTTACTGCTCCTTGTTATTGAGCTTTGATTTCTCTTATTAAAAATGTCTGCAACTGACTCACTTGGCTCCTTACTTTTAAATTTGAGTTTTTTTTTGTTGCTAGGGTTTTTACTTATTGAATCAGAGAATGAACTACTTTATTACCTTTTATCTGTTTTATTGTTTATAATTGTTTTGATAGTCTTTTTTTCAAGCCTTTGCGTTTATATTTTTTTTTTATCATTACCACATGTTTCAGAATAACCCTGTATTTTTTCAAACGCGCCCGATTTGACTGAACACTAATCACCAGAAGTTCAACTCTACGTACACTGTGTTAATCCTGTCATGTGATCTGTCTGATCCAATCAGGAGTTTTTTGACTGCACTTTTTCTTTCAAGCCGTTGTGTTGAAAATTGGTTCAGAATATTTTTTGGAATTCATTGGTTGTGTACCAGCCAAACAATGGAAAACAATACTTTCAATGTTTTTTCCATCATTCCCACATGTTTCAGAATAACCCTGTATTTTTTCAAACATGCCAGATTTGATTGAAAACTAATCGCCAGAAGTTCAACTATACATGCACTGTGTTAATCCTGTCATGTGATATGTCTGATCCAGTCAAAAGTTTTTTGACTGCATTTAATTGTTTTGATATTTTCCTTTCAAGCCGTTATGTTGAAAATTGGCTAAGATTATTTTCTTGGACTTCATTGGGTGTGTACCAGCCGAACAAGGGAAACGGTTAAAAACGATAAAACAGAAATTCTACTTCTTGATTAAGATTTCCAAGAGAAGAATGACAGGGGGCATTTTATAGGCAAGGGAAGGGGCTAAGAAGCCTTCAGAATGACTTTGAAAAAAGGTAGCATGGGCTTGATATCAGAAATATATATATATATATATATATATATATATATATATATATATATATATACATAGGAAAAATACTTGAAGTAGTACTTGAAGTAAGACTTAAGTACAATTTTGGCAAGTACTTGATATTTGATACTTAAGTAAGAATTTGGAAAGTACTTATTACTTGATATTTAAGTAAAAATACAATTTGTACTTAATACTTGATACTTAAGTAAAAATTTGGAGTACTTGTTGCAGCACTCGTTCCAGGCATCGAAGACCTCAGAAAATGAGAAAGCAGCACCAACCGATGGTCCCCCCAAATTTCATCCCTAAGACTTTCAAGCTCCTGGCACTCCATGAGGAAATGGGCTAAATTATTATCCTCTTTTCCACAATACCCACACTTACCATTTGTACCCTTATTTTTGTTTTCTGTTCCCTATGTACTGGAAGGCAATTTCCCCTCAACTGAATCCATGATTTTAAATATCTAAAACATAAATTTACCTTAAAATAATAATCTTCCCCAAAAATTTATTTTACTTTACTATATTCCTTCAGTGTTTCCGAGGAACGTACTAAACAACCCCACTCTTGTATCTCTTGGTCTTCCAATCTCTGCATAATTTCTGGAAGGCATTGTGTGTTTCCGGGTCTGTTTCCTTCCGTCCACAAATAAGAGAAGCCTAGTTTGTCAAGAGATCTCTTGATTTGTTGAGTCCAAGTAGTTTTCCTATTAATTCGAGCAAATCATTATAAGCTTGTTTCGCCAATCGGTCCTCAGGAAGTTGGGTTAATATCAGCCAAAACTTAAATACTTGATAAAGCCGGTGCAATTTCAGTGAGAAGATACCGAAGTTCATTTGATTAGCTGGTTATGCGTTGTCAGGTGCAGCCCGAAAAGTCTTTTGTAGTATCTAAACTGGACTGATTCTAGCTTCTCCGCGGCCTCCAGGCCCCATAGCTCAGCTCCGTAATGGATTGCCGGTTTAATTTTCGAATCAAATATTTGCTTAAACATTTTTAATGACTTCGACTTTCTCACTAGGTTATTACGTAATATTGCACCAACTGCTGCTTTCCCTCGCTTTGACATTTCGCTCACATGTTCCTTCCAACTGCAGTTAGGTGTCAGGGCAAATCCCAGATATTTCACCTTTTCCACTACCTTAATCTCTTGTCCCTTGAACCAAAATTTCTCGTTCTCGACTAAATTCCTTCCTCCTCCTTTATTGAAGATCATTATCTCCGTCTTCCCGAGGTTTAGACGTAGTTTCTTCGATTCAAGGTATTCTGCCATCAGGTCAATTAAAATTTGTAGTTCACGAGCTGTTTTCGCTACTAATGCCATGTCGTCGGCGAACCGTGATCCTTATATGCCTGAAGAAGGATCACGGATGCGTGTTTATTTGTTTTTGTTTTTCCCAAGGGTGATGGTATCAACCCACTGGGCCAAGAACTTCGGGAAAGGGGTCATTCTAACTGAAATGAAAAGCTATAGTTCTCTTTTTAAGTGACCAAAAATATTGGAGGGCAGCTAGGCCCCCACCCACGCCATTTTTTTCCCAAAATCGTCTGATAAAAATTTAGAGGTAGCTAGTTTGTTCAGCAAAGTTGAAAGGCTCAATAACTATGACTTTGGAGATAACATGATCCCCCACAGCCCCTGGAAAAAGGTTTTTAAGTTACAAAATTTACCCATTGCTTACGTATAATAATAATAATTTATTTCAATCCTCTATACATACAAAATGCACTTAGAGGAGTATGAAAAAAAAATATATATGATAAAAACACTTATCATCACAACAACGTAAAAAACACACTAACAGTGACTCACAAGCGAATAATACACCCCAACAGAATATCTACGCCTGACTCAGATCACTGTCTGAATCTGCCTTCTATAACATCCATGTTATCAAATATCTCAAAAACCCCGTAACATTCGGAGATATAACTGTTGCGGGACCAAATAGGAGCACGACGAAAATACTAACAAAATTTGAAAAAGACATACCAAATTTGTCGAAGTTCTAGCGAGGTCAAAAACTTTCATAATGTCACCAAAAAAAAAATACATGGGGAGCAAAAAATGAGTTATAAAGCCAACCAAGGCTTTTTTTGTGAAATTGATCTTTAACTCTAGAAGAACGTCCATAGGACTGTCACAACTTCTCTCTCAACACATTTGTTGTTAGTGACCTTGTTACTCGAATCAAGGTCCCGAACGTAAGTCCAAGGTACTTTAGAGATACACTGGCAAAAATTGAATCAGGGTGAACCTGAATTTTGAATCGGGAGGGTGATGACAACCAAAAACAGTAAATTCAGTTTTAGCCGAAGCGGTTGACAGCCCGATGTAAGATAACCCGGCATAAAGGTTGTTCTCAGCAGCCTGCAGTGATTGCAAATTATCAGACAGCAAAAGAATGTCATCTGCTTACAAAATGTGACTTGCGTCAATGGATGGCTCGATAATAAAATGTGGTATTCTGCGGGTTGCACAGCGGATGGCATTGTTAAATATTGCGGGACTTAACACAGAGCCCTGTTTTGCTCCGTGACGCACATAAATTCGGCTGCTATAAATAATTTTGACGCGGAGACAGCGGATGGCATTGTTGAATATTGCGGGACTTAACACAGAGCCCTGTTTTGCTCTGTGACGCATTCGGCTGCTATAAATAATTTTGACGCGGAGACGTATAGAAAAGTTTTGACACCATTGCCTCAGGGAGGCACAAACGAATGGGTTTATCCCACTCCTCAAAAGTGCTAAGATAGCTTGGGAGTATACGACCGAATCAGGTGCTTTGAAATATCTATTGCACAAACATACAAAGGTTTCCTCATTCTTTATACCTCTCCACAAATAGACACAAAAACTGCATGTGCATTCCCAACACCAAGACCCGCTCGAAAACCAAACTGATGTTCTACATGATCATACCTATTCGAGATTTTTAAAACAAGAATTTTTTCAAAGAATTTTGCAATAACTGAACAAACTGTAAATGGACGATAAGGGTGACAAGATTGAGCATCCTTGGTCTTTGTTGGAACATACGTCACATTGCCCTCGCATAGTGAAGTCGGTACGAATTGCTGCGCAATACAAGATTGGAAGAGTAACACCATATGCTCAACTAGTTTTGTGGTACTATAAATTAAATGTTCAGGTTGAAGTCCGTCAGAGCCAGGAGCTTTGCCTTTTTTAAGGAGACGATTTAGCGTAAGAACTGAAGATGGGGTGATAGAAACAAGATTTCGGCTATGATCTAGTTGAGACGAATAGTGAAATTGAATCTGCCGAAGCGTGGTGTACAGTGGTGGTGGGCTATCAGAGCCCACCACCTGTTTTTTTCTGGTTTTTACATCAATGGTCACTTGTCAACATATCATCAGATCCGTCAACAATGACACTCTGAAGTTCCAGAATATTTGAGAGAACAAAATCAAGATCGGAAATGGAACCAGAATGGTATCTATTATTGTTTTAGTATTTGTTATTGGGACGTATGCATACATTTTTTGGTTGGGGAGGGGAAGACGAATTTTGTTCTAGGGGATTTTGCGCAGGGAGAATTCTCCATGAAGAGGGAAGTTTGCAGGGGGTAAACTTTTCAGGGAAAATTTTACCCTTGGGGAAATTGCCAGAATTTCTGTACGAAATCTCTTTATATGTCTTGCTTTCTCTTACCAATTCAATTTTACGCGTGGAGATGTTAAGGGTAATTGTTGGGGGTAAATTTTCACCAGGATTGAATTTTCCAGAGAATGCTTTCGTAAGGGGATTTTTCCGTGGAGGTGAAGGCAGATAACCTGGCTTTATTTAAAAAACGATAAGAAATTAAATAAAAAGCTTTTTCAACTGAAAGTTAGGAGTGACATTAAAATTTAAAGCGAACAGGAATTATTAAGTATACAAGGGGGCTTGCCCCCTCTTCAACACTTTGCTCTTTACGCTAAAGTTGACATCTCGTCCCGATTCTTTAAAAACTACTCCTGAAACACAAGGGTCGTTTAATTAAAACAATAAGTTACTTTTTTGTGCCCGAAAAACTTTGGCGTGAAGAGTGAGGTATTGAGGAGGGGGCAACTCCCTTATATACGGAATAATTTCTGTCCGTTTACCCCGGTAAACCATCTAAAGGCTGGAAAGTTGTTTACGGTTTACTGAAAAAAAAAAAAAATCTTAAACGTTAGTTTTTCTATCATCTTTTTACCATTATAAAATGTAAAATTGCTCAAAATTTTTCTATTTTGAAGTTTTTGCGATGACTCTAGTTTTAGTTATCTGACACACAATAAATTTTCTTCAATACTTTCTTCTTTTTAAATACATTCCTTTCAAGTGTATAATAATTGGTGGACGAATTATTCGTTGATTTATGCATTCAAGTTGCTGTTTCGGCAAATTAAACAGAATTATCATCAAGGTCCTTGATGATAGGTCATCATTTTCAAATGAAAAAAATTTAATTAAAATTTCAATTGTCATTATTTAAAAAAAAAGAAATCTTGTGACCTTGATTAGCTTAGAATCGTGACATTGTCCTTTTTTGGTTGATGTATTGACTAATATAAAACAGACTGTTCAAAATATTTATCGTTTTCAGTATGACACAAATATACCCAAGATTCTTAGAGGTTTGAGGGGGCGGTAGCCCCACTCTTATTGGTTGCAGCTCTCATTTGTAAGCCTTGACTTACGTTTGATTTTATTTCGTTGTAGTTTTTGATGATATGAGAAAAAAAAAACGTCTATGAAATACAAATAATTTTCCGTAAAATGGAAACAGCTCTATCTTTTTGAGGGTAGGCTACAGAGGGGGAAAACCCCATTCTTATCAATAGGAATATCTGTTCGTCACAGAATTAATTAATTCGTCCATAGTACCACTGGTCGTTGATATTTAAGTTTTGCATGATTATTCGTTTTAATTGTTGTGCATTTTTAGGGTATATTTATCCATCAATAGCAATTTTAAATTTGACTGAGTGCGCATCTTTATTTTTGCTCATTTTATGTTTTAGTATGGCTCTTTAAATTTCCTAGATCTTTTTCAAAACTTGTTTTGTTGCTTGGGTTTGCAGTAATTAGAGTAAATAGAGAAGAATTATTTAAATACCCAGAACACCTCACTCCTTCCTGCCACATTGAAGGTTGAAAAGAACTTCTAAAAGAACAAATATAAAACGAATAGAGATGATAATTACTGTGGGAGACAAAAATAAACGTATATGGTTGTATAAACTTTAGATGAGTCTCTTTTGGTTGAAAATTGGAACATATAGTTTCCTTTTAAGAGCAAAATTAAAGGAATATAACTAGCCCCCCCCCCCCTCGGCTACTCTTTTTATCCCCAAACGCAACTGATTGAAATTGTGGGATAGCCATTTTGTTTAAAATAGTTCAAAGAACATATTACAGTGGGAGGGTTAATTTTGAAAAATTAGAAAAAAGAGGTATTCTTAACTTACGAAGGAGTGATCGGATCTTAGTGAAATTTGACATAATCCCGACTGAATCCAGTGTAATTGGGAGGAGTTGGAGGGGGGCGTAAATCTTGGAAAACACTTAGAGTGGAGAGATCAGGATGAAACTTGGTGGGAAGAATAAGTCCTAGATTCACATTTGACATAACCGGGCCAGATTCGCTCTCTTTGGGGGAGTTAGGGGGGTATCTAATTCGGTAATTCGGAAAAATTAACTTACGAACAGATATTTCAGATATCAGATATTTCTTACTTGGCTGAAGCATTCTCTCCCATAAGTTCTGTCCTTGATGAGGGTTTTCTGCAAGACGTAGCTATAAATTTATTTGGACCAATAGAATTCATAAAATGAATTACTGCAGCACTGTGGCTACAAACAGCTTCCATAAGTCCTGGAAAATAAGAGAAGCTAAAATAACGAAAAAACTGAAATAAATTAAATATATTGCCAAACGAAATTAACCATAAGCTAACTGAGCAAGGCAGAAATTAAATTTTTTTGCTGTTTTCTCCTCCTTTATACGTTTATCTGTAAAAAAATTGCTTAAAGGCAAATAAGATAATATTTTGACTTATTAAAAACGTTATCACAGTTTAAAGTGTGCCGAATTTTATTTTGTATATAAAAAAGACAAAACTTGTCGACATTTCAAGGCAACGATTCAAAATGGAGATGTGGAACAAGAATCAAGGATAGATACAAAAAAAAGAGCATACAAGTGAATATTTGCAAAATGCGAATTTTGCAAAAGAAGAAATAAAGACGAATTCGTTTACTTGAACTACTCTTGCTTTTCTGATTTTCTACTTAGTTTCGAGAAAACATAACAAGCGCTAAGAGCTCATATGGCCCTTGAGACGAGGTCGGATGAGCCAAGAGCCAAGAGCTCATGTGGTATGAGCTCTGGAAAAATTATAAGAATAAATAGATTGCTTTAAAAGGAAAATCAGAACTTAATGCTCTGATTTAATGCTCTGATCTTAATGCTCTGATCCGACCGGCTTAATGCCGGTCGGGATTTAAAATAAGAGCTCTGAGTCACGAGGCCCTTCTAAATATCAAAATTCATTAAGATCCGATCACCCACTCGTAATTTAAAAATACCTCAATTTTTCTACTTTTTCCTCTCCCTTCAGCCCTCCAGATGGTCGAATCGGGGAAAACGACTTTATCAAGTCAATTTGTGCAGTTCCCTGACACGCCTACCAATTTTCATCGTCCCAGCAGTCTAGAAGCACCAAGCGTGCCAAAGCACTAAACTCCACCCCCTAGCTCCCCCAAAGAGAGTGGATCCTGTCCAGTTACGTCAATCATGCATCTGCGACATTTATAACGTTCTCCAAGATATCCGATTTCCCCCTCCAACTCCCTACAATGTCAGCAGATCTGGTCAGGATTTAAAATAAAAGCTCTGAGACATGAGTTCCTTCTAAATATCAAATTTCATTAAGATCCGGTCACCCGTTCTTAAGTCAAAATACCTCAGTTTTTTATAATTTTTTCGAATTAACAACCCCCTGCTCCCCTAAAGAGAACGGATCTGTTCCAATTTTGTCAATGACGTATCTATAACTTGTTCCTATTCTTCCCATCAAGTTTCATCCCGATCTCTCCACTCTAAGCGTTTTCCAAGCTTTCGGATTTCCCCCTCCAGATCCCCCCAATGTCACAGGATCTGGTCGGGATTTTAAATGAGAGTTCTAAAGCACAAGATCCTTCTAAAGATCAAATTTCATTAAGATCTGATCACCTATTCGTAAGTTACAAATACCTCATTTTTTCTAATTTTTCCGAATTATTCCGACCCCTCCACTCTAAGCGTTTTCCAAGATTTTAGGCCCCCCAAATCTCCCCCCCCCCAATGTCGCCGGATCCGGTCAGAATTTAATATAAGAGCTCTGAGACACGATATCCTTCCAAATATCAAAATTTCATTAAGATCCGATCACTCTTTCGTAAGTTAAAAATACCTCTTTTTTCATATTTTTCAGAATTAACCCTCCACCCAACTCCCCCAAAGAGAGTGGATCCGTTTTGGTTATGTCAATCACATATCTAGGACTTGTGATTATTTTTACCACCAAGTTTCTTCCTGATCCCTGCACTCTAAGCGTTTCCCAAGATTTTAGGTCCCCCCCCCAACTCCCCGCAATGTCACCAGATCTGGTCGGAATTTAAAATAAGAGCTCTGAGACACAATGTCCTCCCAAACATCAAATTTCATTAACATCTGATCGCCAGTTCGTAAGTTAAAAATACCTCATTTTTTCAAGTTTTCCCGATTTAACCGTCCCCCCACTCCCCCCCAGATGATCAAATCGGTGAAAAGACAATTTATAATTTAATGTGGTCTGGTTCCTGAAACGCCTGCCAAATTTCATTGTCATAGCTTACCTGAAAGTCCCTAAAGTAGCAAAACCGGGACAGACAGACCGACAGACAGACAGAATTTGCAATCGTTATATGTCACATGGTAGATACCAAATTCCATAGAAACGATCCCACTAAACGGAGCGTGAATTTAAATTCAGAGAGCATAGGTCTTCAACATGCGTAACCTTATTTCAACAGTCCGCAGAAATCACGTAATCCAAGATTGATGTTTTGAGTCTTTCACTATCCATATATTCAGTGCTTTGAAGCAACCTATATATCATGCTTTAATTACTTGACAAACACAGCCGACGATGATATAAGAAAAAAAAATGATTTGGCCTGACATACCAAGAGTTTCAAGTTCCAAGACTGTGATTAGAATTACTCCCAGAGATATTTTCGACCAAAGAGGTAAAATTTACCGGGTCTTATCCCAGCCGGTGGTTAAGGAGCCTTAGAGTCAGTAGAAAATAAAGTTATTCTGCCCAAGGTTGCTATTGACGTATTAAATTGAACATTCAGGATAATCTAGATCCTTCTAATATGATCCCAGCATGATCTAGAATGCAACCCAGTTCCACTGGAGCCCCAAAAATAGTTAAAAAGAAAGCAAAACTAGTTGAATAATGTGATGGTTAAAAGAGCCACTATTAGTATTGAAAATGTCTGGTAATAATAAAAAAGAAGATACAAAAAACTATAACAAAACCAGTAAGAACTAGATCTACGTTGCATGGGCAACGTGAGGTGTTGCGGCAACATTTGCTCGGCTTTGCTGAGTAAAGTGTTACGAGAGCAACACTTTGGTTTTGTTTCCTCGCTGCGACTAAACGCTGAAGTTGTTAATCTGTAAGGATGCTAAAATACATACCAGGTACACCAACTCGCAAAAGTTGCAAACTCCTCATTGCTAAAGATGATTGTAGCCTTACAGCCGATTATTACTTACAAGTCCCCTACATGTCTTACCACTGGAACCAAATTGGTCTTACCATCAAATACAACGGAAACAAAAAATAGGTACACCAACTAGTAAGAGTTGCGAACCCCTCATTGCCGAGGATGATTATGAGCTAACAGCCGACTGTTGCTTACAACTCCCCTATATGTCTCACAATTGGTATCGGCCTATTTTTGGTTTCAGTGTGTACCTTACTACTGAAGTTGTCAACCCCTTTAAACTTTCAAACTGGTATATCTCATGAAGGAATTTTTGTACAAAAAAATGGATGACATATGCTTTAATCAGCTCATCAAAAGCTATCGACTGCCGTCGGAAAAAAAATCTATCTGTCTTAGTTCAAAAGTTGACTTTTTTGCCGTAGGCCAACTTTCCAACGTCATCACTTAGAAAGGAGCACAGGATAAACTCTAATTTCTTTAGCAATGAGAGAACTTTTAAAGTTTAAGAGGCACACCTGATACCATTTTTCTACCGCAATCCCAAGTGTGAAAAACCGAATGATAAACTCAGCCGAAATCACGGCAGCACTTTCGGACCCGTGGGAAAATGCCGCTTTTTTGCTTCTCTAAATTTTTCTATTTATCACTCAAAGAAGATATATTGGCTGTGGGGCAGGGTAATTGTCGCATATATTTAACACTTATAGATTTTAGTCCATCTTCAATTTGAAACTGGTGCCTGCCTGCTTGCCTGCTAGAACGGAGCTTTCCATTCGAAAGCAGAAACATGGTTTGATGAAACGAAAGCTTGGCTGCATAACTTCAGATGACATAGGCTATAAAACTCCTCTTCACTTCACACACTATAGGCTCTGGCTCAAGGACAAGCAAAAACCATCCTTTTTGGCCCCAGGCAAGAGTTCTACGAAGCTTTCCAAAATGTAAAGTCATATTCATCAATCCGGCCTAAGGTCCACACTTTCCGTAAAAACCGCAGAGGTTAGACCCTTACCACTTTCTAGGAATAAGCTGAAATCGGGGTGCTAGGAACAAAAAAAAAAAAAACCACGACAAAACCAAAGTGTTGCTCTCGCAACACAATCATACCAGCCAAATCTAGAAAACAAAAGTAGAGGGAGACATATAGCAGCCTTTAGTTAGATAGATTAAATAAAAAAAACAAGTTTTTTTTAAACTGAAAGTAAGGAGCGACATTAAAACCTAAAACCAACAGAAATTACTTCGTATAGGAAAGAAGCTGCTCCCTCAACAACGCCCCGTTCTTTACACTAAAGTTTGACTCTTTCTATCAACTCTATTTTTAAAACAGTAAACAGTAACACTGAGGAATACCCTTGGGTCATGTGATAACTGATTGCGTTCTTGTTTGAACATACCGTTTTAAAAACTTCAACAGGCTGACAACTTCATCATTTAACCGATAGTGAAGAAACAAGCACAAACGACAATGTAAAACAATGAGATAGTCTCGTAATAATTAATAGAATGACATCTATGGTGCTTTGATCCTGAAAAGTTAGGGATAGCTTTATAATACCAAATAGATTATATAAGATATTGTTCCGAGTTTGCATCCGTCACGATGTCTACGATTGAAAAGGATAAAGTTCAACTGGCTGCAAAGTCATTTTAGTCCCTTCTTTCGATACTATTTTGTGGTTGTTTTTTCAACGCTGAGGAATAGCCTTTGATCATGTGATTACAGATCGATAGCAAAGAAACAAAACCAAAGTGTTGCTCTTTCAACACTTTAGTCGGCGAAGCTGGGCAAAGGTTGCCGCAACACTTCACGTTGCCCGGGCAACGTAGGTCTAGTTCTCCTTACTTTCAGTTGAAAAACATTGTCCTGGTTCTCTTCATACCTAACTGACAGATCTATTGCCACGGAAGATACAGACAAAAATTTCCAATTGAATATGGAGTACCCCAAGCATTTATCCTTGGGCGAACCCTCTTCCTCATCAATGAGAACTACCTCTATCTACTTTTTATACCCCCAATTACTGATGTTTGCTGTGGGTATTCTCGGTTATATGTCGATTTTTCTTAGCCGGAAGATGGGCAAAAATGGTGGAGAGACTCGGATTTTACATCCAAAATAACTTTAAGGTCGTATCAGGACATGATTTATGCACAAATAATCAAAATTTATTTGAGTCACTTTTTAAAGAAATTTTAATAGACGCTAAGGAAAGAGTAATAATTGGCAAAGTATAAGTTTTTCTAAGCGGATCTAAAACTGAAATTCTGAAAACATTATAAGATACTTTTAGAAAAGTTTGGGCTGAAAAATCTGAAGTTGTATTGATGGGTGACTTTAACCTTAACCTTGCAAAATCGTCATTTAGGTAGGCTTCTAATCTCTTGCCTTCACTAATTTTGTAAGGATTGGCTCCTTGTATAAACATACCGACAAGGGTTGCAAACCAGTCAGCAACATTAATTGACAATATTTTCTCCTCACTACAGTTTATTAAGAACGAAGTCTTTCTTATACTTCCGACCATTTGCCAGTTGCAACCCTGTTTTAAATCCTTCCAAATCCACAAAGATTAGTCCTCCAGGATAAACCGAGATTCTTTTGATCACCAGTGGAGCTGGGTAGACTGAAAGAAGATCTTAGTACATCTCCATGGGACTTTTCTTTACCAGAAAATCTTATTTTGGGCAATTATAACGATGTATTTGGCCGGTCTTATGACAAAGATAAGGAAAAATTCACGTCTTATTGTGAAAAAGCTCCTTTAGAGAATCCTCGATCAAAAATATCAACACCCATAGCTCCCTAGCTAGCATCTGGTGTCCTAAAGTCAATAAAAAAGGAAGCAGAACCTTTGGAAAGAGTAAGCCTACAAAAACAGATCGAGCGATGCTGAGTTAGAAGCCTTTAAGTAATACGGTAATATGTTGAAATCAATTATTCCCAGAGCTAAACAGTATATTTTACAAAGAGATTTCTTGATTGCAGTAAAAATATAAAAAAGACGTGTGACATGATTAAGCAAGTTAGTTGGACATCCCAGAAACCAGATCGTCTCCCTAAGTGTCTCATTGTAGACGATGAACTTATGACAGAGAAAGGCCAAGTACGATATCATATGGACACATTCTTTGCTGAGATAGGGAAGGAAACTCCTAATAGTGTTTCTTATTACTCTGTGTCACTTTCTTAGAAGCAGTTCTTAGGCCCCTCGTGCTTGAAATCAATGGTTCTTGAGGAGGTTACGGTGCAGGAAACTAGAAATATTGTTTTGTTTTTAAAGAATTCTTCAGCAGGTTTTGACCAAATTTCTGCTAAAGTAATTAAACATATCCTTCCATCGATTATCACCCCAAATTGCCATTTGATTAATAGGTCATTTCAGCTAGGAGTGTTTCCCCAATAGTTTAAATTGGTGCTTGTGATAGCTCTCTTTAAAGGAGGTGACTGTGAAGATCCTGGGAACTACGGCCTGATCCCTCTTTTGTCAGTGTTCTCTAAGATATTTGAAAGGTAAATTTTTAAACGTCTGGTGATATTTCTTGAAGCATAATATTTTTTTTCCGTCAGCATCAGTTAAGGTTTTGTGCTAAGTATTGAACAGAACATGCTTGTAATAGACTTCTTCAGTTTATACGACGATCTTCTTTAGATTATAATCTTATTCCTGCAGCAATTTTTCTCGATGTAAAGAAAGCTTTTGATAGCCTTACATTCAAGATCCTCATTGTTAAACTTTCTCAACATGGTTTGCGTGGGGAAGCATTGTCTTAGTTCTCTTCATACCTAGCTCACAGATCTATTGCCAGGGAAGATACAGACAAAAAGTTCCAATTGAATATGGAGTAACCCAAGCTTCTATTCTTGGGCCAACCCTCTTCCTCATCAATGGGAACGACCTCTATCGAATTTTTAACCCCCCCCCCCAATTAACAATGTTTGCTGTGGATTATGTCATAAATTTTACTCTCAGATTACCTCGGCGTTCACTTATGATAGTCAAGAAAAATTGATAGTATTTGCAGATGACACTACTCTAGGTGCTGCGGCTCCGAATGAATCAATTCCTTATTCTAAAGCTTCAAGTAATGACTGAAAAGATACTCAATTGGTTTGAGATGAATCAACTAGCTTTAAATTAAAAAAAGTCGTACCTTCTTATGTTTTCTTATAAAGGTATGAACTGCCCCACAATTGATGAGCTTCCTACACCAAGAGGCTCCGTAAGTTGCCCCCCAGATCGATATGTGCGATTCCTGGGAGTTCTTTTGGATGAAAATTTATCGTTTAAGTGGCTTGTTCGAATAATAAGAGTGAAAATTTCTCGTGGACTTGGAATCATCCAAAAACTAAAGCATTTATTTCATTTTCCTATCCTCTGTCATTTATATTTCTCTCTCATTTACCCTTATATATATTACTGCTCGTCTGTGTGGATGTCCACATTTTCTTTGGTACTATTCATCATCTTCATGAGAAAGTGGTATAATTCTGCAGTCGACTACAAACACTCCTGTTAACCACCATAAAATTTAATATACTTATGTTTTGTCTCTATCTTCTGTGGCATATCAATACTTAAAATTAAAATATCAATAATTTAAAATTAGGGACAACTTAAATTAGTAGGGAAGTTAAATTTGTACATAGTTCGAAATGGGAGGATATGATTATTCCGGCTACTCCATTGGTTCATTCAGACTTCAGTCTGGCTGTGACTGTGGGGCGTGATTTGAACTTGGTTCCTGCTGAGATCCGGTAGTCACAAACACTTGGCTCCTTTAAGAGACAGATGAAAATTTTCGTATTAATGGTAAATATTAGTTGTTTCATTGGGTTTTTTTTCTGTGGTAGTTTTGTTGGCTTTGGATCATCGATGACGCAGATAATTTTAAATTGTTTTTTATTTTTGGGTGATATGAGGGTTACTCTTTCGCGAGGACTGTTGGTGAGTTGATTTCTTTTCGTAATAGATTTATATTTAGACGTTGTTTAGTATGTTTAGGCCAAGTTTTATCATTCTTTATTTATTCTATGTCGTTTACAAATAACGGACCTTTGAGCCTTTTGGGATATTATTTTTTGTTATTTTATGGAAATAAGTGGAACTTGAACTTGAACTGGAAATTGTAGGTGCTATTATCAATATTATCAAAATCTTGCCAAATAGTACTATAATTTCGTTTGGCTTATCAAAATCTTGTCTGATATTATCAAACATCTTCCACTACACTATCAAAATTTCGGTATAATAAGAATTTTCAATGGTACTATCAAAACCTTAATTGATATTATCAAAATCTTGCAAGTTATTACTAGAATTTTGCATGGTATTACCGAAATCTTAACTGACACTAACAAAATATTGCCTGGTACTATCAAAACAAGTTTGCTATTACCAAAATCTGATATATTGCTATCAAAATTATGACCACTTGGACTTAGAATTAGACTTGACTTTATTAAACAAGAAAAGATATCCATAAATCTTATACAAGGAGACAGGGAGACAACTCGTTTTGTCTCCTCTAACAATATAGAGAGTGAAAAGAAGAAAGAATTCCTCACACGGAGTACATGGAGAAAAAGGGAGAGAAAGAGGAAGCGAAAAAAAAAAATCAAATCATGGAGACATGGATGGGACTTATAAACTAACTTATAAGTAAATCACTTTACATTCAGTTCCCGCTACTATAGGCAGAAAGAACTATCTCTTTCAATTTCTGCTTATATGTATAGAGTGATGGTCACTCACTTATTAAATCAAATAGCTTATATTTATTGGCAGTCTCAGGAAGTTTATATCTTAAACTTAGACTTGATATCTCATTTTTAATAAAAGGAAAAATAAACTTATTTCTTGCCCTTTATAAATGGCTATGTTTATTTTCAACCAAGAGTTTCATGTTATTGAAACAATTGTCCCTACGCTGGATTTATAAAACCATATGCCTATATTAAGGTGAAAAATTTGTCCTAAATGAAGATTTTCAAAAAATGTTTTAGTTTCGAATATTTCATTTGTCTACGTAGGGTGTGTTAAAAAAGGTCCAGGATACTTATTGACTTGTTTTGGACAATTTTGAGTCTTCGTAAATGTGAATGAAATTTCAACATCCAAACGGTCTTCTAATATTTAAAATAGCATTCAACTAATAAAAAATATAATTTTATCATTATCTTTAAGGAAACAGGAGTTTTACTCTATGCAAACAACCGAGATTCCTGGACACTGTTGCCTCGAGTTTATTAACATGCACATTCATAGACAGATTTCAGACCTAAATATCTACATCCACTTTTTATGGAGGAAGTTTCAATACTAATAGTTTTAAATGACACACGCTTCACTCCTCTCAAACTTCTCCCCAAAACCACAAATTCCGACTTCTCTAGGTTAAACATTAGTCGATTAGTATGAAACCAAGAATTTACATTAAAAGCAACAGTTTCGAGGGTAACTCGTAGGTCCTCTTCGTTGCCAGCCTTCAAACTAATTGCTGTGTCATCTACAAACAATATTGGCTAATTCATCATCGAAGGCATGCGTTTTGGAAGGTCATTTATATAGATAAAAAAAAAGCAACGGCCCTAATACAGACCCTTGTGGAACCCCTATATTTTCTACAGAAAAAACATGAGATGATTCCTCACCAACTTGGACTGTAAAACTTCTTTCTAATAAATACGATCTCACTAACTCAAGAGCTATTTCACGAATTTCCAACTTATCAAAAAGCATTTCATGTTTATTTTTTGATATTAAAAAATATAGTTGCCGCCAAATAAATATCATCCATAGCATCTGGTAAAAAATTATGTAAAGCTCTGTTTACCACCCACACAAGAAACCAAACTGTTTGCGAGAAAAAAATTATTCTTTACCAGAAATGAAGTAAATCTACTCTTTATTATTTTTTTAAAAATTTTAGAAACAGGTGATAAAATAGTAATAGGCCTATAATTACTTGGATGATCTTTATTGCATTTTTTAAACAAAGGTAAAACCTTAGTTACTTTAAGGCAAACTGAGAAAAAAACGATTTTTCATGCAAGAATTAAAAATAAACAAAAGCGGCTGACTAAGTACTTCAGCTAATTCGTCAAACAGACAAGACGACATACCGTCACATCTTATCGAAAATCCGTTTTTCAAACTAGTAACAGCTGTTTGAAATTCCAAAAACTGGATAGGGTACATAAATATAGTCTTATCTACTTTATTTGGAATATATTTTTTATGATTATTTGTTCCAGCAGAAATTTTATCCTACAGATCACATCCAATTTTCCTAAAATGGCTAGCAAATGCTTCTACCATTACTCTCTCGTCGCTATTTTAACTCTTTCATTAGTTGTAATGTGGGATGGAATATTTCTTGTTTTGACATTATTTATTGTTTCATTTATTATTTTCCATGTTTTCCGCGGTGAATCACAATATCGAAGTTTCTTTTAATAATATTTTCCTTCTTCCTCTCTGAGAACTAAAGTTAACCGATTTTTAAATTTTTTTAAGTTTTCAATATTAATTTCATACTGCATCTTAACCTTATTAAATAAAAAAAACAAGTTTTTTTAAATGAAAGTAAGGAGTGACATTAAAACTTAAAACGAACAGAAATTACTCCGTATATGAAAGGGGTTGTTCCTCCCTCAACGTCCCGCTATTTACGCTAAAGTTTGACTCTTTCTCTTAACTCTACTTTATTAAACAGTAAATAACTTTAGTGTAAAGAGCGGGGCGTTGAGGAGGAAAAACCGCTTTCATATACGGAGTAATTTCTGTTCATTTTAAGTTTTAATATCGCTCCTTACTTTCATATAAAAAAACTTAGTTTTTTTTATTTAATTTCTGGACGTTTTTTTAATAAATGTATGTTTTGATCTTGGCTCTCCGCACATAAATAATTAAAACGAAATTTGCATATTAATTTTCTTTTTGGCTAAATGGCTTTCTCATAGTTTTAATTGGAAGATTTTGAGAAAAAAGGAGAGAGGGAGGAAGCCTAGTTGCCCTCCAATTTTTTGATTACTTAAAAAGGCAACTAGAACTTTAAATTTTTTTACGAATATTTTCATTAGTAAAAAATATACGTAATTTACGAATTAACTTACGTAACGAACTTCTATATTCGTATGTTTTTATTGCGTACCCCAACACCTAGTTGGTGGGGCGCTTCGCGCCCCCCAAGCCCCCCCGCGCGCGTAAGTCGTTACGCGCCATATTAGTTACGCGCCATATTAGTTACGCGCCATTTTAGTTGTGTCCCTGTGTCCCACCTGTGAATAGAGATATATATATATATATATATATATATATATATATATATATATATATATATATATATATATATATGTGTGTGTGTGTGTTTTTAACTACGTAAAACATGCGAATATACAACATTCTTCGCTGTCCCATTGTCTGTGCATATAAATAGATTGTCAGATTTACTGACTCTTTAACATGCAACATATAATTGTCCATGGGAAAAACAATCCCTATTCAGATCCATACCTCATTATTCTAATGATGTGTCCCTGTGTCCCGGTCGTCATTTATATTCCCTGTGTCCCGGTGTCCCGGTCGTCATTTGTGTCCCGGTGTCTCGGTCTGTAATTTCTATTCGAACAATCCCTGTGTCCCGGTCGTCATTTTTATATCCCGCCTGTGCCCCCGGCGTCCCCGTTGTAGTTGTGGCCCTGTGTCCCGGTCGTCATTTATATTCCCTGTGTCCTGGTCGCGATTTGTGTCCGGGTGTCCCAGTCTGTAATTTCTCTTTGAGGTTCCCGGTCGTCATTTATATTCCCTGGGTCCCGGTCGTCATTTGTGTCCCGTATCCCGGTATGTAATTTCATCAGTTGAAAAACATGACGTCAGTCGACAAACAACTTCATGACGCATACAGCTCAATCCTTATAATGACGTCAGTCGACAAACATGACGTCTGTCGACACACAAACATGACGTCACTCGACACACACACACAGACAACTTATTTATATATATATACTAGCTGTTGGGGTGGCGCTTCGCGCCACCCCAATACCTAGTTGGTGGGGTGCTTCGTGCCCCCCCAAGCCCCCCCGCGCGCGTAAGTCGTTACGCGCCATATTAGTTACGCGCCATTGTAGTTGTGTCCCTGTGTCCCACCTGTGAATATAGATAGATTTATATATGTGTTTCAAACTACGTAAAAATTGCGAATATACAACATTTTTGGCTTTCCCACTACTGGAAGCTTTCCGTTTCCAATTACCAGCAATTGATCTGAAAATGTTTGACCAGGATCATCGTTTTGCAATCGGACACGCATATTTGTAGTTAATTTTAATATTTTTACGTGTGCCCATAAATTAGAATTTTTCAGGCAAGCATTCATTTCGTCTGCAGGAGTTAAACTACGTAAAAATTGCGAATATACAACATTCTTGGCTTTCCCATTGTCTGTGCATATACAAAGCCGTATGCACTAATAATGACGTCATATGCAAACGCTCTTTTTACAAACAAACAAACATGCATACACACAACTCGTTTTTATATAGATAGATAGATAGATGGATACAATACAAATTAACTGCGTAAAACTTGCGAATATACAACATTCTTCGCTGTCCAATTGTCGCTGCATATAAATAGATTGTCAGGTTTACCGACCTTCGAACATGCAACGTACAATTGTCCATGGGAAAAACAATCAGTATTAAGATCTATACCACATTTTTCTAATGATTGACCTTGAGCTTTGTTAATGGTGATTGCAAATGCTAATCGAATTGGGAATTGGAATCTTTTAAATTGAAAAGGCAGATCCGTTGGAATCATGGGAATGCGAGGAATAAGAACAGCCTTACCCGCCTATTTTTAGTTGTAGCACGTGTGGTGGAAACCCTGAAAGATATATGGAATTTAAAAATTCAGATGGATAATTAACCGCTTCATTTGGTTCCAAAACTGTGTCGACTGACTTGCAAAGGACTGCCTGGTCTCGAATCTTGGTCAAAACAATATTGTTGATTTCGTGGACGTCTATATTTTTGGGTGCGAGAATCGCTCTTTCACTTAGCCATTTATTATTTTTATAATTTTTTAGAATATTCGGAAATACTTTTTCAATCAATTCATTTTTGGACGTCACTAAACTACGGAAATCAGCAGGTAGTTGTATACGTCCTGAAATTGAGTCTATCGTATCATAAATGTCTTTTTGTTCCGACGTTAACTTGTAAATGTTATTTTGTACATACGACAATAGATCACTCGTACTGTAACTTTGTTCACGATCCAATTCTACACATGTCGAAACAGCAGCGATACGGTTAGGTGAAGGCATTCCCAAATCCTGAAGAGGTTTGTTTGCCATACGTACGCACAAATCTTCTATAATAACTAAAGTGTTGTTATAAATTTCTGATGTAAAATCAAAAGTCATTTCTGACGTCTCTAACTGTTTTTGATGCAGTATATCTTCGGACATTTTTGACTTATATTTTTCCCATAACTCTGTAGGAGCTGATGGAGAGCAAGTGTACGAATTTGACTTGGGGTTGACGTTTCGCACGCGTCATTGATGCAGTTATCCCAGTGTTGGTCATTCTCCAATAAATTCAGAGCTTGGCATGCACTACGGTAAGTGTCATGTATAGTACCGTTTACAGTTCTCAAATACTCAAAGGATGTCGGACCGGGTACATTCACCAAAAGCAGGCGTAGAAAGAAGCATTCATGTTGATTGGGGTGAACGGTGTAGAGTCTTCCTATCGTGGTATCTTTGAAGATGGTAGGTTGGCCGTAAACCCACTGGTTATCTACTTCGATGGTGGTACCGTTGCCATTGTAGGTTTTTCAGTCATTTTACAATTAGAAATTTCTCTTTCAACGGTCTTCTTACAATTAAAAATTTGTCTTTGAACGATATTCTTAAATACCTGTGTCCTGGTCTCCATTTATATTCCCTGTGTCCCGGTCGTCATTTGTGTCCCGGTATCCCAGTCTGTAATTTCTCTTTTTTCTTTTTTCAGTTTTCTTTTTCTTCTTTATTTTTCAGCTTCACTATGAAATACATATCGCCGAACCTTTGTTTTTTTAACTAAAATCTGGTAGTCATTGATGACCTTATCCAAGTCAAAATCCCAAACCCAATCATCATCGCTATCATTTTCAGTTTTAATATGTTTTGACTCTCGCTGTCCAGGTGGATCTTCATCTAACCGCGCGGTTTTGCGTTCTTTAGCCTCAAGCCTGTTTCCTTGCTGTTCTTTTGATTCCTCGGCACGCTTTCTTTTCTGACTTTCTCTATCAGCAGCAAGTTTTTTGGCATAGACTCTTTGAGCATCTTCATCAGTCATTGTAAACTTAAACATTAATAGAATTCTACGCGAACATATGTCTTATATAACTTGAATGACGTCACCTTCAAAGCAAAAATGATGGCAACTAATTTCATGACGTCAGTCGAAACATGACGTCACCTGATCCACGATCCACAGATCCACAGACAACTTATTTATATATATATAGATATATATGAGGGAGTTCACCCCTCGTCGATACCTCGCTCTTTAAACTAAAGCTTAAATTCTGTCCCAATTCCTTAAGAATGACCCTTGAATCACAAAGGCCGTAGAATAAATAGTTGAAATTACTAAAAATACTTTAGCGTAAAGAGCGAAGTATTACGAGGAGGTAAACCCCTCATATGCGCAATAATTTCTGCTCGTTTTAAGTTTTAATGCTGCTCCTCACTTTCAGTAGAAAAAACTTCTCATATTTATTTTTTCATTGTTTTTTTTAATAACGCTAAAAAATCCTTTGCCCACTTCATTGAAAGTCTCTTCCCCCATGAGAGGTTTTTCCATCGGAAAGATCCTCCCACGTAACTTCCCCCCCACCTCAACTCTCCCTCTCAAACCAAAAAAATACCCTTGAAAACGTCCGTACACTTCCCAGTAACCATTACTATATGTAAACACAGGTCAAAGGTTGTAACTTGCAACCCCTTCCACGGGGACTGCGGGGTAGTAATTCGTTCCCAAAGACATAGTTATTAGGTATTTCAACTATGGTGAATAAGATGGCTCTCAGAGTTTTGATCTGGTGACTTTGGGGAAAAAATGAGCGTGGGAGGGGGCCTGGGTGCCCTCCAATTTTTGGTCACTTAAAAAGGGCACTAGAACTTTTAATTTCCGTTAGAATGAGCCCTCTCGCGACATTTTAGGACCACTGGGTTGATACGATCACCCCTGGGAAAAAGAACAAAAAAAAACAACAAACAAATAAACACGCATCCGTGATTTGTCTTCTGGCAAAGAATGCAAAATTCCACATTTTTGTAGATAAGAGTTTGAAACTTCTACAACAAGGTTCTCTGATGCGCTGAATCTGATGGTGTGATTTTCGTTAAGATTGTATGACTTTTAAGGGATGTTTTCCCCTATTTTCCAAAATGAGGCAAATTTTCTCAGGCTCGTAACTTTTGATAGGTAAAACTAATCTTGATGAAAGTTATATATTTAAAATCAGCATTGAAATGTAATTTTTTTGATGTAACTATCAGTATCAAAATTCCGTTTTTTAGAGTTTTGGTTACTATTGAGCCGGGTCGCTCCTTACTACAGTTTGTTACCACGAACTGTTTGATATAATCTATTTTTTTCTTTTATACTATTTAACAAGCTTTGAGTAACCCATGGCTTACGATGTAAATCCTGACCTTTTCTTAATACCAAAGGACATACTCGCCCAAATATTTGGTTAAACTTGCTATAAAATAAAATATTGGCTGATTCGGGTTTTCAATATTTAACAGATCACTCTAATCTATATCTCTTATTTTTTTATTTTCATCTCATCTATTTTTTTCTGGTTAATTAACCTCTCATAACTTATATTTGTTCTCTTTTCACGCTCCAGACGTATCATTTAAAATAATATGGGTATCAAAGCATTTTTTCGATGTGAAAATGTTATCAATAAGATTTGCATGGTTATCGCAAATTCTTGACGGTAGTAAGCAAGTAGGTGACAAACCATGCAAAAATGAAATGTTCAAAAATGCCAATCCCTTATTAGATGTCAAAGCATTATGACGCATTAAATCATCATTAAAATCTCCCATTACATAAAATGAAGAAGTAGAAAAATACCTACTCCTCCCCTACTAATTTGTTTGCGACTAACACCGAAAAATCCATAATCTTCATAATGTTGAATGTATTATTTTCATAAAGAATTGCTTCACAAATTCTTAACACATCTGTTTAAGATGCTATAAAAAAAATCATGCAAAAAATTTAGGCTGCTATTTAGTCCTCAACAACTCCAAAATGAAATTCGTTTTATATGATTATTTAAAGGTGGAAGATCATGAATACATAAATATTTATTTTTAGGTGCAATATAAGGAACTGACAAATCTTGATCTTGTGACGAAAATTTATGAAAATATTTATTTATATCAAGAGGATATTTTTCCAGTTCCTCCAACCTACCAGCAGGGATTTGTAAAATATTCAAATCAGCCATAATCCAAATTCAATAATAATAATAATACCGCATCCCATCTCAGTGAGCTACTGTAAATACAAAAAGAGGAAAGAAAAGTAAAAAGGAAGAGAAAAAAGACGAATATTTCGAAAATAAGAACAATTAAAAATAAAATAGAAATAAGAAAAACTACAACAACAAAAAAGAAAAGGAAAAAAAGATGAATATAATCTCTTCTTGCCTTCTTATTTATTTCAGCCATTATTCGTATCATCATATGAAGGCGAGCACAATTACAACATGAATACATGAGCTAGATCATAAGCCAACTAAAGTCATAAATCAAATAAACAAATCACAAACACTCATCTTAAACTATAAATCCACTACAAAAACACTAAGCGACTATTTCAATCTGTTTCTCAAACATGTATCTCACTTACAAGAGTTTATGCCACTACAGCTTTACTTTTTGTTCATATCAATTGAGTATAATACAAGTGGGACCATTGGAGAGATCCAAGTACTAATTCTTTTTACTCTAAATTCTTTTTGTTTAATTCTAAGAGAATTGCGAATGTTACAAACTACTTTTGTCACATCATCTTTCATATAGATATAAGGGGATTCACGCCCGGCTCCTCTTCCGAACAGGTTTTCACATAATTTCTTGTTACCCTGAAGTATACAGAATCTATCCTTATCATCCTGAAGCTGGATTTTGATAAATCGATCTGAAAACTCAAGTAGCTCCAATCAGACATTAATTCCAAGGTGGAAAATTAAGGTATCAACATGGTCTTTGGCTCTTAATTTAGATTCACTTTTAATGTTCCATATAATAATATTCCTTCTTCTATTCATACTTTCTAACAGAAGGACTCTAGATGCTAATTCACCCAAATAAGGCCCCTTTTCAACTTGGTTTTGTAATGAACACTATTAACAAATTTAACATAGTACTATCAAAATCGTGTCTTTATTATCAAGATCATCAAAATCTTGCTAAATGTAATCAAAACTTGTCTGATATTATCGAACATCTTGCATTGCAGTGTCAGTCTTACATGATCTTTATAGAATCTTGCTAGATATAAAAACAAATCTATTTTTGCATTATCAAAGTCTTGTCAGATATTATGAGAATCCTTTTTGGCGCTATCTTATTTTTCCAAGCTACTAATAAAATCAAACATGGTATTATCAAAATCTTACCTGATATTAACAAAATATTTTCTGGTATTATCTGATATTATCAAAATCAATCTTGGCACCATCAATTTTGTCTCTTATTATTAAAATCATACGAATTATTATCAAACGGAATTTTGATACCAGTAGATGCATCAAAATAATCGGCTTATTCTTTTGATTCCAAATATACGAAATTCCTTACGTTAATATTAGTCATTAGAAGCTACGAGCCAGAAAATTTGCCTGACTTTTGAAAAAGGAGGAAACATCCTGAAAAATTCAGGGAATTTTATTGAAAACCACATTATCAGATTCGGCATATAAGACAATCCTACTGCAGAGGTTTCAAACTCCCATCTGAAAAATGAGATTTTTTTTTGCCAGAAGAATGATCAAGGATGCGTATTTTTTTCCTAATTCCTCGGGGTGATTGTATCCAATCACTGGTCCAAGAAAATTGCGAGAGGACTCGTTCGAACGAAAATAAAATCTCTTGTGCTCTTTTCAAGTGACCAAAGCATCGGAGGGCAATGAACCCCCCCCCCCCCCCTATTACACCCGTTTTTCCCCACAGTCGTCCGATCAAAATTTTGAGATAGGCATTTTTTTTCAGCATAGTTGAAAGATCAATTAACTATTGCTTTTGGGGTGGCATGACCCCAAACAGCCCCTGGGAATAATAATGAAATTTGCCCATTATTTATATATAGTATTTGTTATTGGGAAGTATACAAACATTTTAGCGGGGTACGAGAAGATTTTCCATAGGGAGATTTTCTGTGGGGAGAGAAGTGTCCGGGTTTGAGATTTCCACTGTATATTTTACACGGGAGAAATTTGTCAGAATCTCCTGTACAAGATTCTTTTTATTTGTCTTACTTTCACTTTGACAACTCAATTTATACGTCGATATGTTCTGGGGGATGTTTTGGGGAAAACTATCAGTGGAGTTGGAGCTGTGAGGGCGATTTTTTCACAGGAGGTTTTTGCGGGGGAGAAATCCTCCATGGGAGAGTTTTCCGCGGGAGAAATTCTCTATGGGGAAAATTACGACGGAAGATATTTTCCATTGGGAAGAAAAGATATCGAGGAAAAAAAAATCAAAATGGGAAAATTGTCGGTATGATTTGAAAAGATCAGAAATTAAATGAAAAAAATCTCTTTAAATGAAAGTATGCTAAGGAGAATTTTTCAGGTGGAATTATCCAAAAAAAATTCCCTGGGGGAATTTTTTTTGCATGGATGGAATTTTTCCGCAGGGAATTGTGGGTTTCCCGGTATTATTTGATAAATGATTGGAAATTAAATAGAAAACAAGCCATTTTTCTCAGATGAAAGTAAAGTGGAACATAAAAACTTAAAACGAATTGAAATTAGTCCATATATAAGGGTGGCCGCCCCTCCTCAACACATCACTCCTTACTTTAAAGTTTGCTTTTTGCTCAGCTGTTTAAGAACTACTCCTGAAAAGCTAGGGCGATTAGAATAAGAAGCATTTTTGCAACTACAAAAAAACTGTAGCGTGAAGAATAAGGGATTGAGGACGAGGTAGCCCACCTTATATACGGAATAATTGATGTTCGTCATATATTTTAATGTTGCTCCTTACTTTCAGTTGAATTTTTTTTAATGGTAGGTAGAGTTTTGGTTTCTATTGACAAGAACCACCCTTTACTTACATTTTTTTTTGCTCAGAGCTGCTTAATCCAGAGCTGTCTTAAATGTAAAGAAGGGTTAAAAATCCCTTTTCCAGACCCCGTTTCTTTTATATTTACTTTTAATATCCTCAAAACAATGCTTTTAAAATCATCAGAATCCCCGAAAAACTTCACCCTTCTAAACATATGTTAGGAGAGGGAAGGCTCTTAATCATCAAAATTAATTTCAGGCTCATCTATTGAACGGTATTCAAGGTGAATCGTGTGACCAAATTACTTTTGTAAGGATATTTCAGTGGAGGCCAACAGGAGGCTTAGCCCCCGGAATTAATACACTATTAAACTTAAATATAAATTGGAAAATGAGATATATCATCCCTTAAATCACGGCAAAAGAAGCTCCTAGTAGCACTTACCCGTCCTCCTTCCCCCGAATCATAAAATTCCCTGGTGGCACTGAATACCCCTCAGCGCCCACCTCTCCACCTTTGTGCCGGTAGGTATGTAAGTGCAACCTTTTATGTTGTGTAGATGAAGATTTTCTGCAAGAAAAGGAAGCTATCACCCTGTATCGCCCATGTTTAGGCCTAATCAGAATAAATAAAGATTAGAGAGTAATTTGTACCTCCTGGCCTCTCCAAGCCGTCTTCTATATTTATATCAGAGCTCAGGGACCGTTAGAGATCAGGGCGTAAAAACGCACTCTTCGAGGAATGAGGCACCCCCCTCCAAAAAAAAAGATATATAACTTACAAGCTCTCATAAATAATAATGATGCACGATTATACACTCTTCCTACTATATATAATCTTACCAAACATCAACTTTGATAAATGAAGCTTTAAAGTAAATACTTATATTAATAGTTTATTTTGAAGTATGCGGCTATTTAGGCACGAATATGCCACCGTGCGGCGGGTCTGAAACTGGGAAGCTAAAAATATAGTTCTTCGATAGTTTTAGATCGATTTCCTCTCCCAGAATGTTCAATCAATAGTGACATGGCCCTCTCTGGGGTAGGATTGTTGTTTAGGACCACAATTCGGCAGAAAATGCCACTTTGCTGAGGCACAATCTCTTTGGGTACTTAAATAGGGCACTGAAACTTTTAATTACCGTTCAAATGAGCAGTCTACCGACTTTCTCGAACTATTGGTTCGGTTTGGTAATGCCTGGGGAAAAAACTAGTAAACTCACAAAAAAATCTAAGTTTTTGCAGATGGAAGCTTGAAACATACTAGGGTATCTTTAAGCTTTTGATGGGTAACTTTAAATTTGATGAATTATAAAAAGTTAATTCTATTGAAGAATGTATTGCTATCATAACTACCTTTTTGAGAGTTTTGTTTATTGCTAGTCCAGTAGGTCAAATTGTAAGTTCGAAAAGCGGGTATAGTGAAGATGTAATAAAGAGAAGCCAATGTGTTGAGTGTTACTTCTTTTCTTATTTTTCTGTAGAAAAACGGCCATGGAAAATAGAATGATTGGGATTGAAACTATGATTAGGATCGCAATTTCAAAATAATGAGCTTAACCTGCCACATTCCCTCTCTTTAGGGGGACATTTCTACAAAAAAAAATTTGAGGATGAGAGGGCTTAGAAACCCTCGCCCCCCTTTAACTCTACTAAATCAACCAAAGTTTCAAACGTGTATTACTTCTACAACGTAACTTTAACATTGGCAAAATTTTAATATTTGAATTCAATTTAAGAAGTAGATTTTGCATGACTATTTTTGCCAGCCCTCAATGTTTGAATTTGGCTAATGATTCGTTAGCTCACCTTGTAATAGTAAACTTAAAAGAAAGGCGCAAGATGTGTTAAAAAATTTAGGTTATTTAACAATTTTATGCTGGGTAAGGGAGACTTAACAAATATAACAATTTTGTATTTAACCAGCTTACCAATGAGGTTGATGATAAATCTACACTCGGGTTGACTACCACCACCATTTACATAGAAGTTTGCATGACCAACTGAGAAATCAAGCCCAAAGTAGAGGCCATCTTCTTTGCCAGCATTTGTATAAATAACATCCGTGAATTGTGCATCATTTTTATCTAGCCTTTTCTCAGGCATATTTCTTGTATGATGAAAAGCAGGGCCTGCAGGATCTAAGCCTGTAAGTTTATTTTTAGTAAAATATCAGAATTTCTACAATAAAAGAGGCCATAAAACAGTAGAGCATGTGACATCAAAGATTGGCTTTAGTTCCAGAATATAGCGTTATGCGTACACTTCAAATTAAACATGCTCTACGATTTACAACGATCATATGCATCCAAATGGGTTTCCCTGGTGATCGTTGAAAGACGATATAAGTGTTGTTTTTGCTTATAAATTTATTTGTCTTGTCTTACAATGTTAAAAATTACAATGCAGCATAAATTTTAGTGTAAATTCAAGAAGAAATGGGGAGGTTGTTGTTAAAAGATGTTGTTCCTCTTTAGTAAAAGTCTTTAGACGATACCATGCACTCTCAGCTGAGCTAAATGGTTTATCTGATAGATAGAGAGGTTTAGAAAATACTGTTTTTAATATATTATAAAATTAAAAGAAAGGAAAGGTGGCTTGGCTTCTACGCTGTATTTCTGGAACTATATAAAACTTTACTGTTTCAAGTTTTTGCTTTCTAAAGTCCTACATTTAAATCTGACCAAGACTGGCTGATGAAAATGGGTGAAAGGTGATTTAAAATCATTAGTATAGAGGAAATTTCGTCTAAAAGCATGGCAGTCCTCGATAATTTTAAACCATGATAATGAACGTATGTTTTTGAACAGAATGGGATGAAGGAGGAGCGTAAGGGCCTCAGTCGGCTTGGTGCTGCAGAGAATTGTTTGCAGTAATAATAATAGTAGTAACATTTAGCGAAAGATACTAACAATACCATATGTATCACATCCAAATGTAGGGTACCTACATATATAAGTAAGTATATATAAGTAATTAGGGCATACCCTGGACTGTCTTAAATTAGAACCCGGCTCTGTACATTTTTGGTAATAGTTGAAGGGAAAATAATGACAAAAAAGAAGCTTTATGAGCCTACTAATCTTTAGGGACCTCCCCAGGCCATTCAGCGTGTCCCAAGGTAGTGATAGGGAGACGCCCTATAGATAAGTAGGGTGCCTCCTTCGGAGGCAAAGACCAAGGGGGATATTGTCCCTGGTGGTCCATAATAGAAACTTGAGCACCCTCACCTGAGGCCATAAATACAGTTGGAGGAGGAAGAAGGCCCCTCATATGTATACTCAACAGGCCCACCGGTGTTTCCATACGTCCCATGATTTAAAAACCTTCTCCCAGTAATGGGATAAATTGCATGAAGACGCAGAAAACCATAGTGGGAGGAACCTCTATAGGATGACAACTGATGCAGGGCGTAAGATCCAGATCTATGGACAACAGCCTCTGCAAAGGGCTACCTCGACCCTTTCGGGGTACTTAAAAGACTAGAGACCTTGCAGTCAGCTCTATTCCCACTTGAGGAGTCGCACTCCAAGAGGAAATTATAGCCTAGTAAACCACAGATTTCGCACAGGATTCTGATCAATGGATGATCCTTCTGGGCTATTTGACGGACGTTTTTGGGGTGAAAAACCTCTTCCTAGCTAATTTATCTAGTATGGGCTGCCTCCCCAAAGTAGCATAATATTTTTAGGCATGAATATATAACGAGTCAGAGGTAATAGGCTTAAGACTGTCTATTCAGGATTTTGACTCTTGTTGATAGAAGAGCATCGCCGAGTCCTAAAAACCATGTTGTGACCAAGATGTGCCCAAGACTGCACAAAGCCACTATTCATGTTGGAGGTTCCTGCTTAAGCGCTTCAGTGTAGACTTGAGACGGTATGTTAATATCCGTTCTGCACTGGTATCCAAGATCATTGCTTTTCCTGGGGCTAAAATAATTTCAATGATTTGAAGAACATGAAACTTGGAACTTGGAATGTTACGACGCTAAAAAAATGAGTTATAAGCTATTGAAGTTTTACTGAAGTGCTACAGAAATAAGTTACTGAAGATTATGAGTATGGTTCTTGAAAGGGGGAAGTACCTAAAGATTTCGGAAAACTTTAATTAAACCACTGTATAAGAAAGGTGATAAGAGTGAGTGTCGTAATTATCGATGCATTAGTCTAGTCTCAGTAGGTAGCAAATTCCTTAGTAATCTGATATTTTTTAGACTGAGAGATGCTGTTGACAAAGTTTTAAGAGAAGAACAGTGCTGTTTTAGAGAAGGTAGAGGATGTGTTGACCGAATTTTTACTCTTAGGTTAATAATTGAGTAGTACCTTAGTTGTCAAACACCTTTGGTCTTCAGTTTTCTAGATTATGAGCAAGCGTTCGATTCAGCTGATAAAAGAGCTTTAGCAAAGGGCTTATCCTTATTTGGTATACCAGAAAAGTACACTAAAATGATTATTGCTGTGTATGAGAGTCATATTGCTGCAGTTGAGGTAGGAAACCAGTTCAGCAGCTGCTTTTGCATTAAATCAGGAGTTAAGCAGGGATGTGTTCTATCCCCCTTTATATGGATCATTTTGATGGATTTTGTCTTAAGGAGCACAGGAAAGGCAATGGGAGACCACAAAATCAAATAGGGAGACCACGGAGTCAAATAGGGAGGAAAAACTCTCCCGGAATTAGAATATGCTGATGATTTAAGCATCCTAGATGAAAATGTGAGTAAAATCAATGAATTTATAGAGGTTTCGCGTGTCCAGGGGGCTAAAATAGTTTTGAAAATTAATGTTAAGAAAACTAAATCACTAAGGCTAGGAATAAGTGAAGATGAAAAGGTGACATTGGGCAACGAAAAGATTGATCAGGTGGGCAGCTTCTCTTACCTTGGTATTATTATTAGTAATGACGGTGGGAGCAGTGAATATGTTAAAAGTAGAATAGTACAGTGATGACAGTGGCCAAATATGGCTCTGAACCATGGGCACTCCGAAAAGCGGATGAATATTTACTAGATGTTTTCCAGAGAAATTGCGTACGGATTGTTCTGGGTACGCGGCTGACAGATCGTATTTCAAACAGTTGGCTGGTCTAAAAGTGTGGTTTAATCCCGCTGTCTAGGGCTATAATGAACGAAAGGTTGAGAAGGTTTGGGCACGTTCTGTGGCAGAAGGATGACTGGTTTTGAAGATTATTCTTTTCGGCGAACCGTCTAGGGTTAAATGGAAAGCAGATCGTCCTCGTTTGGGGAAGGAGGATTACATAAAAAAAGATTTAAAGGAAATGGGGACTTCTTCAGAGGATATAAATAAGGAGGTTTTGAATAGATTGAGATGTAGGAGGAGCGTATGTAGCTGTGTTGGGGTGGGAGAAAGTCATAAAGAAAGATTTAAGGGATATTGACATTTCCTGGGGGGCTTCCTGGAATGTAGGAGGAGTTTGCATAGCTTTGTTGGCCTCAGGTGGCTTGTTTCTGTGGTGAGTTGTTAGCAGTAGTAGTAGTATTAGTAAAATAAACAAAACTTTCGCACGGGAAAAACACCTATAAGGGTTTGCAAAAAGATAATAAAGTTGACAATGAGGGATCTGAAATGAGTGGTTACATAAGAAAGTGATTTTCAAAATTTTACCAGTAATTCTATTAATAGTCCGCTTCGAAGTTTTTCCGGCAAATCCTGCAGCATGAGCCCCCAGGCTATGACCAATAATGTGGACTTTTTGCAGTTTGGTGAGATCAACGAAACGCCCCACTAGCTGTCCAACTAGCTTTGACTTTATTGCTGCTCTTAAGTAATTGATTACACCAGCATTGATAGACCAATCGACGAGGATCACGTTGTAATCTCCCGCTCGAAGGTAAGCTATAAGAAGATAAACAGTCAGAAAGGGCCTAAAACACTGTCCTAGGGTTTCAAGTACAATTACCACAGATTCTGTAACTTTAAAATTTGGTAAATTACACTCGTTTTTTAGGTGTCCTTTTTTGTTGGAATTAGTTTTCGCTAGTGAGAAAACTAAAAAGAATCTGAGGGCTTTCTAGAGCCAACTTTAAATAATACTTCGAGTCATCAATATTCTGATTCAATTTCAGTTATGTCCATTCAATTTCATTTGTTGCATAGTTACAAAAACACTAGGGAAGAGGGAGGGATATAGAGACATGTACAAAACTTAGTCTTTGTCAAATGTCCGCAGTTAAATTACTAGACGTAAGATTATGATTACAAATAATTTACAATACCCAATTTTTGTCAACAAACTGAATGGCAAATTGTGGTTAAAATCTTTTCCATATACGTTTAGTGGGCTACTAGACCAGTCAATGTACTCACTCTTTTTATCACTAACTTTTCCAAGCATAAATGAAACTAAACACCAAACTGTTTAGAGAGGGAGGGCTCAATTAGGTAAAAGCAGTGACGTTAACAGTGGGAAACTAGAATCGAAAATTGGACAGGTAACACAATTGAAAAATGCCACATTTTAGGTATTTCCATTGAAAAAAGATGAAAATGAAAGATTTGTCCCCCCCCCCTAGGTTCTAAAAAAATATATCTTCTTCCCTCTTTAGATTTTTCTGAATTTAAACCCCTAGATAGAAGTTGTTTCTAGGTCTTCTTAGCTGAAAAGTTTGTATTTATCTGTCTTTGTTCTTCTCCCTTAGTTTGGCCTTGACTTTGACTAGACTGTGATATTTGAAGAATAAGAAGCATGGGAATAACTTAGTTTAAAATTTCAATAATTGGTGCATCTTACCATCTTTGATAGCCAAAAATAATGGCTTGTTAGGGCTGTCAACATATCCGTGAATAAATATCTTTGTTTCCTTTTTTGGGTCCAGGTAATTTGAGTTCTTGAGTAGCCGAGAATTTGATATAACTAGGCCTTCTGGTACATCCTTATTTTCCCTAAATGTTTTAAAATAGTTAGAGGATCAATATGCATGAGAATTTAGTAAGAAGGCAGCCTACTTGCGAAAAACTTTCAGGGAGAAAACTTATACTTCTATATTATAAGAAAGCCAGTGTCATTCATTTTCAACAACGGGTAATTCCATAGAAATACCAAGAAAGCTGATCATATTAACCGGACCATCACAGGTTTGGACCATCACATTTTGTATTTTTAAAGGTCCACAAGCTAAACTAAATTTTCGAAAACTCTAGCTCCCAATATGAAGCAGCTTTGGATTAAGGGCCTCTTTCAGTGGATAAGAATGAATAGTAAAATAAAATGAATAGAACGCTCAAGCTTGGCATTAACTATTTCAGAATTTCTTTGCTCTTTGCATTTATATTTTGTAAACTGGTTCAAATTTATTGCTAAAATAAAAATAGAAATAATGCGAGGATATACAAAGATATGTTTTCTAATGAGGGTTCCGCCTGATCTAACAAAGAATTATATGAACAATTATTTTGGTTTCACTTATTTAAAAAAAAGGTATTATAGGAAGTGTGTAAAGGATTCGTAAAGGGTCATATTGAAACATAAAGGGAACAAATATAAAATCATGTATTAATTAAAAGTTAAAATGAACAACAATTATTCCGAAGGAACAATGGAAATCCAAAACAAACAGAGACTAAAATAAATAATTAATCAAACATAAAGATTGCTATGAATGAATAAATAAATCCTAAACAAGCATAGATGGAAATGTATAACTAAATCAAACTTAAAGTAAACAGAAAATAACATATAGAATATAGAAATATACAATATAGAATATAATATAGAATATAGAAACATATATATATATATATAAATATATATATATATATATATATATATATATATATATAAATATATAAATATTATATAGAAATAGAAATATGACTAAAGGGGCTCTAATCCACAAAAAGTAGTTTAGCGACACAGACCACCTCTAAACAAATATACCTACAAACACTTATTTCGTGATCAGCATCAGCTTTCAGATATTCGTTTCCTGGACAAAAATGGTCTAAAGCTTTCGCGGTCCACGAGAATTATATTGGGGTACGGTCTTTAGGTAAGACAAACAACTCTTGTTTCTTGTCAGCTTGAAACTTCAGGTTTAAAACTTTGAAACTTTTCAGTTTGAAAGTTAGGTCTAGGGCAAGTTTTCTCCTAGAGCAGGAAGAACCGAAAGGTTTGAAAGGTTCGAAAGAACCGAGTTACTTAGAAGTAACTCGTGTCTCAAAGCTCTTATTCTAAATTCAGACCAGATCCAGTGACTTTGGGCGGAGTAGGAGGGGAAAACCTGAAGTCTTGGAAATCGCTTAGAGTGGAGAGATTGGGATGAGACTTGGTAGGAAAAATAAGCACAAGTCCTAGATACGTGATTGACGTAACCGGAACGGATCTGCTCTCTTTGGGGGAGTTGGGGGAAGGAGTTAATTCGGAAAAATTGAAAAAATGAGGTATTTTTAACTTTCGAACGGGTTATCGGATCTTAATGAAACTTGATATTTAGAAGGATTATCGTGTCTCGGACATCTTTTTCAAAACCTGATCCCATCAGGTGACATTGGGGGGAGTTGGAAGAGGAAACCCAAAATCATGGAAAAAGCTTAGAGTGGAGAGATCGTGAAGATACTTGGTGGGAAGAATAAGCCCAAGTCCTAGATACGTGATTGATATAAATGGACCGGATTCACTCTCTTTGGGGGAGTTGGGGGGCAGACCTAATTTGCTAATTCGGAAAAATCTGAAAAATTAGGATAATTGAGGTATTTTTAGCTTACGAAAGGGTGATTGTATCTTAGTGAAATTTGATATTTAGAAGGACCTCCTGTCTCAGAGCTCTTTTTTCGAATCCTAACCGGATCAGATGACATTGGAGGGAGTTGGAGGAAACCGGAAATCTTGGAGAATGCTTCCAAGATTTCCAGACAGGATTGGCTCTCTTGGGGGGGGGGGTAATTCGGAAAAATTAGAAAATGAGGCATTTTTAACTTACAAACGGGTGGTCAGATATTAATGAAATTTGTTATTTAGACGGATCTCGTGTCTCAGAGCTCTTATTTTAAATCCCAACCGGATCCAGTGATACTGGGGGGAGTTGGAGTGGGAAACAGGAAATCTTGGAAACCACTTAGAGTGCAGAGATTGGAATGAAACTTGGTGAGAAGCATAAACTCATGTCCTAGATGCGTTATTGACATAACCGGATCCGCTCTCTTTGGGGGATTTGGGGGGATTTGCTAGTTTGGGCACTTCCAGATAAGCTAGAACGATGAAAGTTGGCAGGGTTATCAGGGACCAGGCTAGATAAAATGAAAAATAGTCTCTTCCCCGATTCAAAAATCTGCGGGGGGGGGGAGCGAGGGAACAATATAGTTGAGACGAAGTTTATTTGTTGATAAAACAAATGATTGTTCTTCCTAAGTGTGGTTTTTGGTCTTGGGGTATGATTCTCGCTCAGGGTACTAGAGGTCTCGGGTTCAAATCCTGGACCACCCCAATTTTTACAAGTAGAAGATTCGAAACTAGATACGTGATCAATATAGCGATCGCTGAAAGTTGACAGGCGTATTAGGGACCAGACCAAATTAAATTACAAAATAGTCGCTTCCCCGATTTGAATATCTGAGGGGGAGTGGAAGCATGGTTAATTAGAAAAAATGAGGTGTTTTTAACTTACGAACGGGCTATAGGATCTTAATTTGATACTTAGAAGTACTTCGTGTTTCAGAGCTCTTATTCTAAATTCCGACCGGATCCGGTGACATTGGGGAGAGTTGGAGGGGGAAGCCTGAAATCTCGGAAAATGTTTAGAGTGGAGAGGTCGTAACGAAACTTGGTGGGAACAAGCTCTTGGCTCTTCTGACCTCGTCACAAGTGCCATATGAGCTCTTGGCTCTTTTTTTTGTCCGAAAACTGTAAGGCTTATATCCGTACGGTACTGGTTTGAAAACACAATTCCAATAATTTGAGTTGGGTCTAATGACATTTTTTTTTTTAATTAAAGTCACATTTTTCCAAATTCTTTAAAACTTCACAAAATTAGATTTAGCAAACTTGTGAGCCTAAAAGTACTTTCCTTCAGCCTTGTTTATACTATAGATCTCTTTTGAATTTTGCACTTTTATGACAAAAAGTTTTTCAATGTTCATCAAAGGCTACTGACCTCCAAACTACACTAGAGGGTAGAAAAAACCCCCTCATCTACAATATTAGGCTATATTACATGTCACTTCTGAGTTTTCTGACAACTTTTAGATGAGGGAAATCTTCAATCATCCCATCTGTACTAGCGAGTATGTAGTAACGTCAGTCCCAATAATCACTACTTTATCAGGAAGGAAGTACCTTGCTTGAGCTGAACTAATATAACGATATTAATCCCATTGGATCGGAGGCAAAAAGTGTACCTTTTCAATTTCACTCAACCACCGAAATTTCACCAGATAGGTTGGCAGATTTGTTCATTAACAAACATTAAACTTGTATTTTTAAATATTCTGGCTCAACGTGATATTTGAATTGTGGTTTTCTGAGGCATGCACGCTACTTCAGTAGTGCATGCTAAAGTGGGACTTTGGGCATTGGACCAGAAAGTAAGATTTTCCAAAATGTGTATAACTTCTAATCTCCTCCTACACTTGAAGCAAAAGTGCTCAAATCTTTTGGAAGTTGACATGCACGTGAGGCTAAAAGTAAAAACCTTATCCCAAGAAGTTTTAGAGTACTCCCACTTGCGACCAGTCACTAGCAGGCTTCAGTGTTTAAAAAGTCATGGATTCCTAAAACTATGAAACTTTGAAGCCGATAGTGCCAGGGCGGTGACAGTTGGCAGTCAAACTGTTGGAAAAACCTTGACATAGCTATAGGTACTTGTCTAACTCGTTTCAAGTAGCCTACACCTCAGTATCTTTTTTGTTTAAGTCAATTCCCTCTCAGTTGATCCAAGTTGAACACAACAAAATTTTGTGAGGCCCAGGCTCTGTCAACAACGCTTGTCTATCATTCATTGGCTTGGGAGCTACATTACCTTGAGGCTTGGCCCAAAGCTGCCATTCGGTTGCCTGTTTGTCTTCTGATTTGAATGCTTCTGACTATAGCGTGTGATTGGAGGTACTAATCGTGCCGAAATCTACTTGTTTATACAAGACTCTTCGATTCGAGATGATCCAGAGCTGACTTGAACTCTTTTACTTGCCGACGCTTTTATAAACACGCATTAAATAATTAGACTAAGCTTTTTCGATGAAAATGACCATCATTCATACTTGAAATAATAAGAAACTTACCCTTGCTAAAAAGTCTTTTCATTCTACTGCTCTTGTGACCCTGCTTTACTTTTAAACAGTGTATTCTAGTCTTCAATCCGTTAGATTTATGTTTCAGCTTTTGTATTGATTTTTTACAATATATTTATGGTTTGAGCATAGTATTATAATAATTGTACTTTAACAATAATTACATGTACCAATAATTATTGGTTTTCAAATGATAGAAACAGTATAACAACAATAGCATTGCTTACCTTGTATAAAGAAAGAAAAATACATCCCGAGGATCAAAAATATCTATAAAGCGTTCAGCTGATTTTTCTTTTGCTTCAAATTGAGAGGACAAAAATGCAATCTTCGAGACAAATAACTGCTGAGCTACCCGTATGCTTCTAGTTTTAAACCAGTACTTCAGGATTGCTAGAATAACATCAAATATAACTTAGATTACGGAAAACATTTTAATCTATATTCAAACATCTTTTACACTAGGGATACTAGAGAGTGGATTTTCATAACTAATAATTCAGAAAGGGTTATTGTTTTAATGTCTACGATTGAAAAGGATAAATTTCAACTGTCCCTTCTTTCGATATTATTTTGTAGTTGTTGTTTATTCAACGCTGAGGAATAGCCTTTGGTCATGTGATAACTGATTGCATTCTTGTTTGAACATACCGTTTTAAAAACTTCGATAGACTGACAACTTCATAATTTGACCAATTATGAAGAAACAAGCACAAACGAGAATGTAAAACAATGAGATAGTTTCTTAATAATTAATAGAATGTCATCTATGGTATTTTGATCCTGAAAAGTTAGGGATAGCTCTATAATACCAACTAGAGTATATAAGATATTGTTCCGAGTTTTCATCCGTCACGAGATTGAAAAGGATAAAGTTCAACTGGCTGCAAATTCAATTTAGTCCCTTCTTTCAATATTATTTTGTAGTTGTTGTTTATTAAACGCTGAGGAATAGCCTTTGATCATGTGATTACTTATCGATAGCGAAGAAACAAAACCAAAGTGTTGCTCTTGCAACACTTTAGTCGGCGAAGCCGGACAATGGTTGCCGCAACACTTCACGTTGACCGGGCAACGTAGGTCTAGTTTGAACTAAATTGCTATCTCAAAATTTTGATCGTATGTATTTGGGGAAAAGAGGATACAGGGGGGTGAGGCTAGTTTTCTTTGGTCTTTTGACTCTTAAAATGGGCACTACAAATTCTTATTTCCATCAAATTAGCCCCCTCCGAAGTTTGTATGACCACACCCTTCCATAAAAACCTTAAGTGTTTATAATATGCGACTAGTACAACTTATAGCCCTTACCCTGAGGATTGCATGAGTGGAGGGGGGGGGTTGACATTATCAAATACATAATTAATGGACCTTTCAACTATGCTGAACAAAATGGTTATCTCCAAATTTTGACAGGAAGTGTTTTGAGAAGTTAAGGGCTTGGTGGAGGGCTGGCTGCCTTCGAATGATTGATTGTTTGATGGATGAAGGATTTAAATGTTGATGCTGTTTGAGTTGTGAGCTTTCATTAAAGTTTTTTGTCACGGTCTTTTTGTCTTTCATCTTGTTTTCTTTTTGTTTACTCCTTTTCATTTTTTTTTTGTATGAAGGATCATAAGTAAATCGTCATTATTATCATTTTAGTCTTCAACTAGACTTTTTTACATCCCCAGAATTGTAGAGTCTTGACATAGCTCTTAGAAAAGCGGAATTCAAGTTGTCTCTCAAATTTTACTAATCTCTTGCAAGGGAACAGAACAAACGTCCATTTTAAAACATGATTCAATAAAAAGGCAGTTTTGTCTAAGAATTCATTAATATATGCAGCAGCGCAACAAGTCGACTTTTGAGTGCTAGAAAGGTTTTACACATGGTTCCCGGCTTTGAGAGTTGAGTCATTTTCAGTCAGCCAATATCACAGCCGTTTTCTGGACCTGTTCATTGGTAGCGAGTCGGTCAAATCTTTTTTCGTCGCTACCACTTTAAGAAAATTTTTTTTTTAAGGCTCCCATCAAATTAAAAGCTCAAAAAGGAGCTGTATTCAAGATTTGATTGAAAATGAGCCAAATAATTTTCATTCAAGCAATCACTTCTTGACTAAAACTAAATCGTCATAGCCAGATTATTTTTAGTCAAAAGTAACATGACCGGACCGAGGATTAAGTCAAATAAACTGAGTTCTTTTGTTTTTGTTTTAACGGAGAAACTGAGCTTATAACGTTCTTTTTCCTTTAAAACTTTGCAACAAAAAATATTTGTGGCGAGATGTCTTCGTTTCAACATACATTCACAGTTTGGTTTTAAATATCAATTTTAAAATGGACGATGTAAATATGTGAACGGCTTATGCCCTCTGTACAATTTTTGTTAAATTGTTCTTCCGCTCTTCTACGGTTTTGACATGTCGACGAACGACAACAAATTTTTATCATTCAATAGCTGAAACTTAGCTCTATCCATCAACTGAATTAATTTTTAGAAATTGTTTGAACATGGCCTTTCAGATTGAAAATGGATTGATTATTAGCTAAGAAAAATTTTTAAAAGGGATAATTTTTATATGTTTCAATCAAGTTTAATTCCTTCTCCAAGATAAAGTTTAAGGAATAGCAAAATTATGCCTTGGTGTATGGATAGATCTGTGACCAGTAAATCCAACTGCATCTTGCACTTTTTGGTGGTAGTTACAGCTTCATGATTGTCGAAAATCGTTTGTTATACAACGAGCAAATACCATAAGGCGTAACTTAAAATGAAGAAAAATTACTGCTTCACGGATTATGTAATATATTTTTGAAAATGTGTTTCAAATAAACTGGTTCCCGGTATTTCCCATGTTTGAGGAATTCAGAAATTCTAGCGCTCCACTAAGACTAAGCTTGCATACATCTTTAAGATAATTAAAATTGTACAGTCAAAGTAATCGATTTCATGGCCGGTAGTTGAGAGTCTTATAAATTAGTCTTTGATTTTCTTGAGGCTACTTAAGGATTTTCCTGTTCTAAATCTTGTTTTGCTGCTCCTGTTTTGTGTTTTCAGTTAAACGCTAGCGTGTGCACCACTCCCCACCATTATGGTCAATGATAGAGCCCTATGGATACATAAAGAACTAAAAGAAAACACACAAAATGGACTTCATTATGTGCAGTATGTTTCAATTAATCAGATTATCATGTTTCCCAGCTTTAAAATCGTTTCAAATAAAATTCTTTTCCAGCATTGCAATCAATTCTGGGAGACACTAGATTTCATCCAGGTGAGACTGTAGAAACAACATTTAATAAAGAATATCTGATGCTTAACCAGAATCAATGAACAAAGAAATATATTATTTGGGTGATATGACCGTAAGGCCCTGGGTTCCAGTTGAGTCGTAGTGTCGCTGATTATTTAGTTTGTGACGTTGATCAGCAGTGTGACGCTACGGGCTCAGTCAGAACCTATCCAGCTCCAAATGGATACCTGGAGAAACATGGGGAAACACACGGGAAGCGCTGGATGATTTTCCCCCACCCCCATTGACGTATTGTACTCCTGGTTGAAGGTAGAGCATAAGGAGATTGGTACTTGCGCTACGCAAATAATTGGTTAGCATGCGACAAATCTTTTGTTGTGTTATGTATGGGAGCGTCAGTGGGGGGGGGGGGGTATATATTGTAGAAAACTAACCGATATATTGCCAAACAGCAGGGTTCGAGTCGAGTCCTAGTGTCGCTGATTATTTGGTTTGTAACAGTGATCAGCACTGTGACTCTGTAAACTCAGCCAGAAATTATCCAGCTCCAAATGTTTGTTGTCGCAGAAACTTTGAAAAGAGCTCATTTGATTGAGAATTGAAAGATTTAGGGCCTTTTTTCATAGTCAAAAGTGATTGGAGGGCAACGAAGCCCCATCCCCAGGGTTGTAAGTTATGCCCTGGGGCACATGTGGTAAATACAGAACGGATGATCGTATAAACCTTCAGAGAGGGCTCATTGGATTGGTAATCAGAAGTTCTAGTGTAGTTTTAAGACCAGAATGATCGAAGGGTGGATATCCCCCCCCCCACACCTCGTATTTTCGTGAAATGTATCTGATAGAAATTTTGAGATGACCATTTGTTGTCGTAGAAACTTCAAAACGAGCTCGTTTGATTGGAAATTGAAAGAGCCATTGCCCATTTTAAGAGTCAAAAATGATTGGAGGGTAACTAGCCCTTACCCACCCACTATTTCTCCAAACACATCCAATCAAAATTCTGAGATAGCCATTTTGTTCAATGTAATTGAAATTTCCAGAAATATAGTCTTTAAGGATAATAATCCCCCATAGGCTTCAGGATAAGGGTTATAAGTTAAGCCCTACAGGCATTTAAGATATCATAGGTAGCGGAATAGGGCTGCCTAAGTAAAGAGGGATGTGGGCACAATGTATTATTTTTGTTTTCTTCTTTTTGTTTTTTAGACCAGGGCACATTCGATAGAAGCAGTCGTATAGAAGCAGTTGTCATAGAAACTTACAAAAGGGCTTATTCGATTGAAAATTGAAGGGGCTAGTGCTTTTTAAATGGTCGAAAGTGATTGGAGGCAACTAACCCTTCTCCCGTAACCCCCCCCACTTCCCCTAACATATCCGATAAAAAACTTGAGATAGTCATTTTGTTCAATGTACTTAAAACGTAAGGAAATTATGTCTCTTTGGATGATAATCCCCCCAACAGCCCTCAGGGCAAGGGTGGGGCATATAAGATATATGTAGAAAGGGTGATCGTAAAAACTTCAGAGGGGCTCATTGAATTGGTAATCGGAAGTTCGGGTAAAATTCTAGTTAATTGACTTCTTGCTATCTTGGAAAGGGTTTAGGTTAGGAAAATGAAACTTTCAGGGATGGGTCTACAGGCTACAGTATGTCATGGGAAGGTATTTTCAAGTACCTACCTCCACTCCTTCTCCCTCTTGAGGGCCCTGACCTTTGATGATCTTTAAAAATATGTGTATTATAAAACTGAAACCTTGCAAGATAGATCTTCTGCTTAATTGAAGTATAACAAAATTGTTTTCAGCTTCATAACTTTGCTCAATCCCATTTTATATGGTTTTAAAGATATGCAAATACATTTCTGAAATTTTGAAAAAAAAACCATTGATATGGCTCAAAATTCTACTCAAATAACAGGAATTGAATTTTCAGAAGTAACGGCAGACAGAAGCAACTAGTAACTGAAAAATAAGGTGAAATGTTGTTTTGTCAAAATTTATATAGATATAGACCTGTCATGTAAGCAAATTTCAGGGCCCTCTAGAGGGAGAAGGGGTGGAGGTGGGTACTTTAAAATACCTTCCCAGTACATACTTTAGCCTGTAGACCCATCCCTAAAAGTTTCACTTTCCTAACCTAAGCCCTTTCCGAGATAGCAAGAATTCAATTAACTAGAATTTTACCAAAGTTCGAGTGCCCTTTTTAAGTAATCGGAGGGTGGATCCCCCCCACACTCATATTTCCCAAAATGAATCTGATAGAAATTTTGGGATGGCCATTTGTTGTCTTAGAAACTTCAAAAAGAGCTCATTCGATTGGAAATTAAAAGGGCTAGACGCTTTTTTAATAGTCGAAAGGAATTGGAGGGTAACTAAACCCCCCTCCCATGCCAACTATTTTCCAAAATACATTCAATCAAAATTTCGAGACAGCCATTTTGGTTACCGTAATTGAAAGGTTAGTAGAATTGGTTATCATATTGACATGTTTTGTTGTGATATGTATGGGAACGTCTGGGTGAGGGGTGCATTGTAGAAAGTCAACCATGACATTTGCAAACATTAAAGATCTAACTGTATTATTTTTATTTTATTAGGATGCTTCCTTCAAAATTAGATAACTACCAAATATTTGCCATTTGGTTATTTTAATTAATTTATATATTATCATATATAAATTTATTTTAAAACACTGCAACTACACATTAAAATATGGCTTTCAATACATTTAAATATTAACTATTTCAAAAAAGATATAAGTTTACAGCTCTAATTTTTCGGGAAACACTGATAATTAAAAGTTCTTGTGATTTTCTGTTTTCCGCCCATAAATTTGTATGAAAAAAGAAGAAGAAAAAGGTTCTAGGGATGCTTCAACGTCACGAAATACGAATTCTGATATTTTTTAGAACTTTTCGTAATTGCTGAAATACTTCTGCCATTGCACAGATCATAACTGATGCCTTGCGTTGGGGAAAATATAGACTTTAAGTCTGCATCGGGGATGAACATTAATACGCAAGAAAAAGACTTGATTCATTTTTATATTGAAACTTCTTTACCTTTTTTAACAACTGAATATTGACAATTCACTAATTTATCAATATTAACAAAAAACATTACATATGATGCATGACTTTACGCATTTATCGCTAAAAGCTAGCTTTAAAAAAGCAAAAGAAAGAAAAGTAAAAACTTACTTCCATCTCCTACTGGGAGCAGAAGTGAAGATATGAGCAAAAAGAAATCCGTTCTAGAGGCAGGAAGAAACATCTTCCAAGAACTCAGTTGCTAGTAAAATTCAAATAGTATTACATACTCTATACTCTTTAATGCTCTTTTAGTAATACTCTTTTATATGTTGGTCTACACGGTAATGACCAAAGAAGATTTTTGGAGGATTAGCGATTGGACGGTTCTTTCTGAGAAAGGTTCAAACACCGCGAAGGTAAATGAACTCCGAAAATAGCAACCTAGTTTAAGTGGCTATTGTATTGTAGCGAAAGATTCAAATACCAAAACAAAACGAACTTCCTATGGCTGCTACAATATTGGTTTTTCGTTAGTACAGGAACATGACTTAGATACAACTCCAGCAAGAAACAGATAGATCCGAAAATCCAATGGACCTTAATGCTTGAAAAGGATGTGATGTTTTTTCCTGGCACTTTTAATACCAAAATACTGCATATTCACACTGACTTTTATTTAATATTCCTTCGCATCTGTTAGCCCCATAAGAAGTAGATAGATGGATAGATAGATACTTTATTTCGTGATTAAAGCAAAAACAGGCATTTCACAGAAAAAAAAAAAAAACACTACAAAAAGAAAAAAAAAGAGAAAAAGAGTACACACTATCTAAAGCAAAACATAAACACTAACTAAAAGTCAAGTCTCTTCGTGCGGAATAAAAATCTGTTTACAATAGTCCGAACTCTATTATTTCTAATCATCAGAGTCTATAATCGAATCCTTTTGTAAAACTTGTCTATGATGGAGTTTTATAGTGATGTACTTAGCATAAAGGTGGCATATTAGGAGCAAGCTAATTTTTGCTGTGATTATTCAACTATTCCCATTTACCATGGACCATCATTAATTCATAGCCAAATATAAATGATTTCACTTGATTTATTATATTTGTCTACATCTGCCACAAGGTAGTTATCATAGGCAGTAAAACAGTGCTGCCTAAGTAAAGAGCAATGTGGGCACAATTTTTTTTTTTTTTTTTTTTTTTTTTAGACAAGGGCACTTCGTATCGAAGGAGTTGTCACAGGATCTATAAAAAGGGGGATAGTGCCATGAATAATATTCAAAAGGGATTGGAGGACAACTAACCCCCCTCCCACGACCACTATTTCTCCAAACAAATCCAATCAAAATTTTGAGACAGCCATTTTGTCAACATAGTTGATAGGTCCAGAAATTATGTATTTGAGGATGAACCCCCCACAGCCCTCAGGGCAAGGGTCGTAAGTTATGCCCTGGGGGCATATAAGGTTATATAGAAAGGGTTATCAGAAAAACTTCTGAGGGAACTCGTTGGATTACTAAAAATAAGCTTTAGAGCTCTTTTTGAGATTTAGAGTAATAGGAGGGTGGGTACCCCCATACACCTCGTTTTTTCCCGAAATGGATCTGATAAAAATTTTGAAATAGCCATTTGTTGTCGAAGAAACTTTGAAAAGAGCTCATTTGATTGCAAATTGAAAGGACTAGTGTTTTTTTTAATAATCGAAAATGACTGAAGGGTAACTAACCCCTCTCACACGCCCCCATTTTCCCAAGAACATCCAATCAGAATTTTGAGATAGCCATTTTGTTCAACGCAATTGAAAGTTCCGGAAATTTATGTCTTTGAGGATGACAACCTCCCCCCATAGGCCTCCGGATAAGGGTTGTAAGTTAAGCCCTGCAGACATATAAGGTATCATAGGCAGCGCAATGGCGCTGTCTAAGTAAAGAGCGATGTGGGCAAAAGGTATTATTTATTTTTGTTGTTGTTGTTGTTTTTTTTTAGACCAAAGCACTTCGTATAGAAGGAGTTGTCGTAGAAATTTACAAAAGGGTTCATTCGATTAAAAATTGAAGGGGCTAGTGCCCTTTTAACAGTTGAAAGTGATTGTAAGGTTCCTCCTTCCCGCACCCACCATGTCCCCAAACACATCCAATCAAAATTTTGAGATAACCATTTTGTTCAACGTAGTTGAAATGCCCGGAAACTATGTCTTTCTGGATTACAAACTCCCCCCCTCCAACAGCCTTTAGGGCAAGGGCATAGCATAAAAGGTATATATAGAAAGGCTAATCAAATAAACTTCTGAGGGGGCTCACTCAATCGGTAACCAGAAGCTCTAGTGCTCTTTTTAAGATTCAGAGTAATCGGGGGTTGGAACCCCCCCCACTCATACTTTCCCGAAATGAATCTGATAGAAATTTTGAGATTGCCATTTGTAGTCTCATTCGACTGGAAATTAAAAGGGTTAGATCCCTTTTTAATAGTCAAAAGTGATTGGAGGGCAACTAACCACCCTCCCATGCCCACTATTTCCCCAAACACATTCAATGAAAATTTTGTGATATCATTTTATGTGACGTAATAGAAAGGTACAGAAGCTGGTTCTTTGAGGATGACAACCTCCCCCCCCCCCGTCCCCACAGCCCTCAGGGATAGGATTGTAAGTTGTACCCTGGGGGCATCGTAAAAACTTCGGAGGGGGCTCATTTGATTGGGAATCAGAAGCTCAAGTGCCCATTTCAAGATTAAGAATGATCAAAGGATGAATCCCCCCCACCTCATATTTTCCCGAGATATATTTGATTGAAATTTTTAGATGGTCATTTGTTGTCATAGAAACTTTGAAAAATACTTAGTCGATTGGAAATTTAAAGGGCTAGTGCCCTTATTAATATTTGACAGTAATTGGAGGGCAACTAAACCCCTTCCCATGCCCACCATTTCCCCAAACACATCCAGTTAAAATTTTGAGATAGCCTTTTGTTCAACGTAATTGAAAGGTCCAAAAATTATTACTTAGACGTTACAATTCGCTCATACCGTGTCTACGTGTATACATCGACTAGTTTTTAGAGAGCGCATTAATACTTGTTCTATGACCAGGTAAAGGGAAAGACCAGCCCAAAATCTGTCAGAGGGCCGTATCACAGAATTGCCGTCTTCAAATTCGTTGAGTAACTGAGAAGTTGTTTCTTTAAGGTCGGTCATTTTCTGGAGATAAATAACATAGGAGTTCACTTACTAGTGATATTTGGAAGGTGCGAAGAAGCGAAGCAGCTGTTTACCAGTGTAGAGGTGAAGGTCTTATTTGCTTGTTCTTTCTGCCACAATTGAAGACTTCAGTAAATCAACAGCGTTCATCTTAACATCAATTTAGAGCTTCGAAGTCCGTGATGTTCGCGACAGTGACGCTTTGAGGGAGTTGAGCCTGCTTGAAAACGTAATATTGGACGGCTCTTGCTCTAGCTTTTTAATTTCAATGTATTCTTAAGACACCAACAAATGCTAGTTAAAACTTGAAGTTTGCCTGAACTGTTGCAAAGATCGACCTGATCAAAATCCACTGTTGGGGCAACATTGTACATTTCTGCTGCAAGTAAGGTATTCAGGGCCCTATCAACAATAACATTAGCTCTGATAGCCCGAGAAAAGGCTTTTCCGGCGAGAATCTGATGAACGGCATTTCATCCTCGCTGGAAATTCTCCCTTGAAAATATTATGTGGACAACGCCGCCAGAAAAATTCTCCTCAGCCCACTTTCAGTCGAAAAATAACAACTTGTTTTTTATTTAATTTCTGGTTGTTTAAAAAAGAGCTGGAAATCATCCCTTCGTTTTTTTTTACAGAAATCCCCCCTCAAATGAAATGTTTTCCCATAAAAATCATTATTTCCCATAATGCTCCTATGGCAAACTTCTCCCGCAGAAAATCTCCTCGTGAAGAATTATTACCGCAGAACACCCCCCCCCCCTACGGAAAAATTTCTCAGACAATTCCAACTCTACTGAAAATTCCCAATGGAGAATTCATTAGTACATTTCTCCATGAAATTTTAGTTGATGAAGAGATAATAAGACAAATAAAAAGAATTTCGTGAAAAAAAAAAATCTGGCAAATTTTCTTCGTACATAGTTTCCTTTGGAAAGTCGACCAGCAGAAACTTTCCTCCTACTGAAAATTATCATTTTGAAAAAACTATTTCCCCTGTAGAAAATCCTTTCCCCCCACCCGAAAGATTTTGGTATGATTTCGAATAACAAATACTTCCTCTTTAACTGTGGGCAAATTTCATAAATTACAGGCCTTTCGAAGGGGCTGGGAGGGGGGTCGTGTCATCCCAATTAGCATAGTTATGCAAATTTTAAACTATGCTGAGCATAACGGCTATTTCAATATTTCGACTGGATGACTTTTCTGACAACAAGAACGTAGGTGCTATTGGCCCTTCAAAATTCTTGCTCACTTAAGAATGACCCTCAAACTTTTCGTTTCCACTCGAGAGAGCCACTTGCCAATCTTTTTGGTTCATTAGTTCGATACGGTCATCTTTGGGGAAAAAAATAAACAAATGAAAATAAACAAGCATATGTAAGTTTTTTTTGGCAAAAAATACAAATCCTTCAATTTTGCTGATGGGCGCTTGAAACCTCTAGATTATAGTTTTCTGATACGCTAAAAGTAATTTCGTGGTTTTTACTAAAATCTCTTAACTGTTTGAGAGCGTTTCTTCCTTTTTTTTTAAATTAGGGAATTTTTTCGGGCTCTCAGGTCTTGAGGAATAATGTTGAACTTAATAAACCTTGTATATTTAGAATCAGCAAAAGAACTTAATTCTTTTGATGCATCTATTGCTGTTAATATTTTTGAATTCCAGTTACTATGGAGCAGAGTCGCTCCTTACTCACAGTTCTTATCATGAACCGTTTTAAACATTGGGTAGTTGATGGTATATTACGCACAAAACTGGTTAAATCATCACAATTGGTTATGAATAATTGTAACTGCAACTTTTTCTTTATTTCACAAAATTCGATGTGCAAGTTTGATTGGCTGAACCCCTTCAGATTGAACGCTGGTGCTAGTAATCCTTATTTCTATTGTTGACGGTTCTCATTTAACACATGAATAACTAGAGTTGTTCAGGCTTTCTTTTTTTGTCAGGACACGATGGGCACGACCAAGACCTAAACTTTAAAATCTAAAGTTGCCCTGCTTTACACTTTCAACAATGTTCACTACAAGAACAGAACGTCTTAAGCAATACAGAAGTACCGTGATTCGGGAAATACTCCCTTAGTTAGAGCATGGATGCCTTGGCCCAAATTATGTTTTACACGTTTTTGACAAAATTCTGATGTTTGATCTTGCCTCTATATTTATGTTTACATATGTTATGAAATTGAAAAAAAAGATACCGTGACGGAATAAGCTCTGTGGTAAAATTTATTTTCCAGTTAAAAACACTTTGAAAAATAGGAAGATAGATCTGTGAACTAAGACTAACATACTATAAGCTGTGAAAAGGGACCCCGAATGATAACCCGGAAAGGAGGGTTACTTGTTCAGCACAATCACTTCGAAAGGCCCAGGATTAGCAGCCATTTTTTTCAAATGAATTGTCTACGCACTTTAAGATACGTGTTCCACTGACCATAAATCAAAACACAAAGCTGTACTAAAATGTCGTTTTATCTTATTTTCTAGGGATGCAATGAAAGAATGACTATTATACGTTCTGCGCTGAAAGGTTTCCGTTGTTTGTGATTAATAACACCCTTCTGGGCAAAACAAAAGGAGATCTGCCGTAAAGGGATTGGAGTTCGTAAGAAAAGATAGGAAGTAAATTTAGGACACCGTGGAATGGAATAAAGAGTGAATCTTTAATAAATTGAGGTGAAGATTGTAGTGAGATGTTAGGATTAGAATTATTAGTTGCGAAACAACTCTAACAAATAATCAATATTAATGAAGTTGAAATGCTGTTATGAGAGCAAAAGAAGAAATATTTGTCAACAAAAGAATTTTGTGCTAAAATAATTATTTATATTGAAAAAGTAAGCCTAAGCTTACACGTGTAGTTTTTTGGTAGCATATTTTTGCTTTACAATCTATAACACAGATTACCATAAATCTAAGTAGTCCTCTTTTGGCTTGCAAAAATGAGACATGGGCTAGGTCAGATAGCCTAATGATATAGGGCTAGGGGAAAAGACCAGTGTTTGGGAAATAGCTTTACTTCTGCTTTTCAAGTCAATAATGACAAGCTTGTTGCACGATATAATCTAAGCATAGTAACTAGATGACATCTTTTGCACATATTTTCAGAGTAACAAGTCATTAAATGGATGGACACCTCCAAAAGACATTTCAAGATTGCAGAATTACGCTCTTGAAAGCAGTGTAAAATAAAAAGAGCTGATTGATTCCTTATTTTACACTCTTTTAAATGTAGACTTAAAGGCCAGTGGTTAAATGATCTAAATTATTTAAGAAAGTAGCCTATGCCTTACTAACTTCAACATTTTGTATCCAAATAGATGTGTAATTGAAAATAAACTCATTGAATAATCTAGCTACAAATTTAATGTGATGATTTTTGGCTGACCACTTCTAAAGGAAACATGCTAAATAAATAAAAGTAGTACCATGGTAAGAATTCCAGTAGGCTACTTAAACAGTACCATATCTAATCATTAAAATATCAGTAAAATTCTATTTAATTGACTTCTTGCTATCTTGGAAAGGGTTTAGGTTTGGAAAATGAAACTTTCAGGAATGGGTCTACAGGCTAAAGTATGTCCCGGGAAAGTATTTTAAAGTACCCACCTCCACTCCTCCCTCTTGAGGGCCATGAAATTTGCCTACATGACAGGTCTATACCTATTGAAATTTTGACAAAACAACATTTTACCTTAATTTTCTGTTACTAGTTGCTTTTTCTCTGCCTTTAGTTCTGAAAATGCAATTCCTGTTATTTGAGTAGAATTTTGAGCCATATCAATGTTTTTTTTTCAAAATTTAGGAAATGTATTTGTATATCTTCAAAACCTTATAAAATAGAATTGAGCAAAGTTATGAAGCTGAAAACAATTTTATTGTACTTCAATCATGCAGAAGATCAATTTTGCAAGGTTTCACTTTTATAATACACATATTTTTAAAGGTCATCAAAGGTCAAGGCCCTCTAGAGGGAGAAGGAGTGGAGGTAGATACTTTAAAATACCTTCCCGGAACATACTTTAGTCTGTAGAATCATCCCTGAAAGTTTCATTTTCCAAACCTAAACCCTTTCCAAGATAGCAAGAAGTCAATTAACTAGAATTTTACCAAAATATCTTTTTAAAACATGGCAATAAACTTCTAATCTTGGACCTGGTATATGCTATATAGGTTTAGCCTATATGGTTAAGATTGGCTGATTATTTGGACTAGCCTAGGCTAGTATATAATGATTAACTAAAATCTTAGAAAACTTGGTTTTTCAACATTTAAATTTAGACAAGCATTTACCCCTATAGCCCTGCCTATTTAAATAAGGGTCTTGACAATATTCAGCTGTGGCTTCTTAAACATACTAAAAGTATCCTAGCTGCCCCATTAGTTATAATCTTCCAAAAATCAATCAAAATTACACAACTTCCAGGAGACTAGAAAAAAGCATACATAACTCCTGTTTTCAAAAAAGGAAAAAGAAACTCTGCTGCAAATTACAGGCCAACCAGTAATGCCTCTTCTGTTGTCAAAGTGATTAAAGAAATAATTAATGATACTATTATTAAACATCTTGAAAAGAATGGCATCCTTCACCATTCTCAGCATGGTTTCTGAAGTGCTAGATCTGTTGACAAATATATACTGCAGTCTTACAATCTTGTTACAGATCTAATAGACAAGGGAATTCCTATTGATGTTGCCCTCTTTGACCTAGCCAAAGCCTTTGATAGGGTCTGCCACAAGAGACCTATTGTCAAGTTACATATTGCAGAAATATACAATCAAGTTTAAGTTCATTTGGTCTTTCTTTCCACAAATTGAAAATAGTTAGGAGAGGGAGGGCCATCTAATTTTTTGGGAAAGATAGGGTGTAAGAACTAGAGTTAAGATGCCTGCCTTATCAACTTTTTAGTCTCATGGCTGAAACTGAAAAAAAAAAACAGCTCCCACAATTATTGCTTGCTTCACCAACAATATGCACAATAAAATTCTTGTTGAATGAGGTAAGAGGATTGTCAATGAGCCAAGGCATGAAAGAACAGATTGTAGGACAACAATAGTTGCATTTTGTTTATTCTCTCTTCTGAAGCCTGGTTTTTTCCTAGTTTTGAAACCCAGCCTTTTCTTCTGAAGCATGCAAAGAAAGAAGAGTGATATTCCCTCTTGTATTTAGGTTAAGAATCAAATAAAGTATGAAACATAGCTGAAAATTATGTTGCTGTAAAGGTCAAAATTGCAGGAACATTTCACCTTACCTTAATCACTTTAATCTGAGAGCCCGTAGTGCTCTTGAGTTGATGACTGCCAGTCAAACCTCCATTTCAAACCATGCATTGAATAGTTAAATTTGTACCTTGTCTACTGCAGAACAATATTATCAATAGAATAGGCAATGTTAATCATGACACAGTTTTGCATAGACCAAAAAAGCAAAGTATTTTTTTAATATGGTCCAATAAGACAAGTGGTGTAACTTCAAAAAAGCAACTTGTTCTTGTCATCTATTTTTGCTTCAACACTGCAAATGAATCAATAGGTGTAGGTCTTGCAGAGCTCATTAGACTGTGCTTAGAGCTTTGATTAGACATGAACAATTTAGTTGGAGTTTGCTTTAATGAAGGTAGTAACATGCCCAGTTTGTACAAGGGTGGTCAAGCAGAGATGTGAAAATAGTATTTACTTACCATTTGAATGCATTGTGCTTTGCATTGTTCAAACCTTGCTCTGGCAAAGAACTTTAAACTGGACTTAATTCAAATGCTATATAGATGTTTGCCAAAAAAGAAAAATACTTGTAGAAATTGTAAAGGCTTTTAGACTAGACTTAATTCAAATGCTATTTAGATACTTGCAAGAAATTGTTGTTTTTTCCTCTTCCCCCAAATAAAATGAATTACCAGGATATGCACTATTATCCTTTCTGCCACATAACAAGCAAAAGCTCCCTCACTTCTGCAACACACTGGATGGAAAGATATGATAGTGTTTTCACTTTTCTGGAGTTTTCCCCTGCTGTTGTTAGAGCACTGGAGAGCTTTGCTGACAATTAGTAAGATTTGGGTCTAATGGTGAAACCCAACTCTTTAATAGCAGACATAACTCCATTCAGCTTCATTTTCTCTCTGATTCTTGTTGGAAAAGTAATTTTAATGGTGCTTTCAGCTTCTGTTTCTCTACAGAAGGAGAATGTAGATATACTTGCATGCTGTAGACATATGAGTCAATGCAAATCTGCATTACAAGAGCTTGTAGAAATGAGTTTTCTTTCTATTTATGGAAAAGTAACTGAGATGGCTGAAATGTTGGGACACACCCAAATGCCAATACATCATGATAGGTCATTCCCAATTTTGGTGACCTCTTTTTTAGAAGGACTTTTCCCCATATGTCTAGCAGTTATATGTAGAACTCCAAATAAGATTTCTTAACCATCAAGAACAAACATTTTAAATCCAACTTCTGCTCCCTTGTTTTATTGTGATGCTGTATTAGCCAAAGTTGTGAAAAAGCTGCAAAACTGTATGCAGCTCCATTTATCAAAGGCTATCCTTCTTGCTGAGCTGACTGTCTGGTAAATCAAATGGATGTCTATAGGCAAGTCTCACCATCCTGATAAAGTTTCTGGAACTCTTGGTATCTGCAACAACTGCTTTTTTCCAACTGTACATTTACTCTGGATTGTATTCTTCACTCTCCCTGCTACCATATTATCTGCAGAGTGTTAGCACACTAAAACGGCTTAAAATATATCTCCAAAATCAGATAGGAGAGGGAAGGTTGAATGGCCTCACACACCTGTCTGTCAATCATGATGTCAAGGGGGATATGACCAATGTTTTACCCAATTATGAGTGGAAATCAAGACTGATGAAAATATATGGAGTATTTTCAGTGATTATGTCTTTTGTATTTGACTCAAGGATTGGCAAGGACAGAGTTTGCCAATTTGATTAATTGAGTTGATTATTATTTTTTATTAATTGCATAGTCATAAATAAGCTAAAAAGGGGACTTTGAAAGTAGTATATTTAGTATTGGAAAGTTTCTGGATTTCTGGTAGCATTTAGCTGATAGCTCCCCCTCCCCTAAAACAAAAATCTTAAATATGCCACTGCCTTTTGGTGAAATTTGTTACACAAAAGATTTGAAAGCCATTGTACTGCATTGACTCCTGATTTTACAAGTTTTATCATTTGAAAAATGAATGGTAAAGACAGTATTTTGGAAATCATAAAGTGAGAAGTCAATGTAGCTACCATCAAATAGTGGATAGCCAGCTGTGAATTGAATGACCTTTTTTTATGCCATAGTGAGCAGTATACTACAAGTGATTCATCCTTAAGTGAAAGTTAGTGATGTCAAAGTGTTTGAAACTATTAGATTATTTTAAAAAAATACTAATTCTGAAACAGTTTTTCAAACTGGTTTTATGACTAATTTTGTTGCTGTTGTGGACAAATGTCTTTAGAAAAATATCATGAAGAGCTGCCAAGCTGCAAAATAACAATGATCAAATTCTTCATCATTGAATTAGAGAAACCACAAATATCCAAAGATTTAGCTGCTTGAACTTCATGTAAAGGGCCAAGTATCACATCTGAATTAGTTGTATAATTGCTGAATTTTCAGGGTTTTTGCTTAGAGTTAATGCTACTAGGTGTGAAACATACCTGATACTGACCAACAGAAACAGATGCAAAATACTGTCAACAAGGTTATTCAAGGAAAGAAGAAAATATCATTCATTTCTTTTTATTTATTCCAATAAAAAAGAAATCCTGAAAGACCCCAAAATTACTTATGCTTCATTCTTTGATTGTTTGTTCAAAATGACTATTAATAATAATTTTTCAAAATCATAAAAATGCCCCTATTGCTTGTTTTCCATTTTGTTGAAGTTGTCCATCTAGTCATTTTTGTTGTTATCCAGTATTACCTCTTCATTCTTATTTCTTACTAATTGAAGGGATTGGATCTCTTCAAAATTAAATTTAAAATGTATTCTTGCACAGTGAGTTCTCAAAACCTACCAAAATTATAGATTTTGCAATCACAATTATATCTAAGCTCCTAAGATCCTCTTTTTTTTTATCTTTACTTGTGAGATTGTTACCTTTCCACTTAGACCAAAGTGAATCATTCTGTCACTGAATTCATTGGGATAAAAGCCATTAAGATATTACCTTAGATAATCCATACAATAATTACCTTAATTTGCACTTCAGAGCAAATTAAGATCCATTGTGATTTATGCACCCCACTGGTGACCGAGGGAACACCATTCCATTCAACATCTGATGACTTCTTGAAAACTTCATTATTGGGTCCTGAGACTGTTTTATTTGAAAGACTATTCAAGTTGTTTACTACACTGCATGAGAAAAACTGTTGTTGGTGTTTAGTTTTGACAGATGGCTTTAGCTTCTTTGAATAAGATAAGATAAGATTTATTTTCAAAAGGCTATCACAAGCTCTATAGAGCCGAATTTGCTTTATATGTCAGTAAAAGCTAAGAAAAAAAAAATTCAAAACAGTACATTAAGTCAATCACTTAAAATTAAAAGGAATTAAAAAGCAAAATCATCAAAGAAAAAGGGCAAATCAGTAAACTTAACAATTAAATTACAAAAACATTGCAGTAAATAAAAAAAGAATAAAAACGGCAATAGAGGAAAAGGGGAATTTGGCAAGTACATAATCACAAATTATTATTAAGGTGTTCCAGAATAAAGGGTATAAAACTTTTGCGAAACCTTTCTGTAACAGCATGGATTGGAGAGTAAGTTGGGATAGCTCAGGAGGCTGACCGAGGGAGTTGGAGTCTAATGGGATTGTGAAAATCAGGGAGTAAGTCCTCAGTACGGGGATGGGAAATGATTGATTTAGTGAAAAGCAGGCAAATTTTTTCCCTCCTTTCTTTTAAGGTGGTAATGCGTGCAGCTTTAAGGAGGAAGGAGTATGGAATTTTGTCTTCTTTGTAAATGATCCTGAGTGAACGCTTTTGGACTGACTTGATTTTGTCACTAAGTTCATTTGAAAGTTGCAAATGCCAGACTGGACATGCATATTCCAATAATGGCCTGATAAAGGATAAGTAAACATGGAGGGAATGTATCTTAGGACAATTAAATTTGTTTAGTAGCTTAAAAATGGATAGTGAAACATTTGCTTGTTTAACAATGTTGGAAAAATGTGTGTCCCACTTAAGATCATTAGAAATTGTGACACCAAGAAGCTTAGCATGTTTCACTAGCATTTTGCTTGGGATCAGATTGCAAAAAGCAGGAGTAGAATGTCCCCTTCTTGTCAGTGTCAATATTTGGGGAACATGACTAATGAATTGTGGGGGGGAGGGTTCTTGTGAAGTAAGCTTATATGTCATAAGCATATCAGCTATTCATCATTGGTAAACACATCAACTGCTTTAAACACTCATCATACCTCTTATCTCTTATAATAGATACTGCCTTTGTGGCTCTCCTTTGTATCCTTCCCAATAGCTGTACATCACCCCTGTGTCCTGGTGATGCTATGCACATTCCAAAATCAAGCACTGGTCTGACAAGGGCCTTGCACAACCTCACAAAAACATAGGGAGACCAACTGGATTTAGTTTTCTTTAAGAGTGCTAGGACAGAATTTGCATGAGACACAGTCTTTTTGTAGTTTGAATGAAATTTACACTGGTGGTCAACAATGATTCCAAGATCCCTTTCTTTATCCATACTTTGCAGCTCTTGAATGTTATTTACAGCTGGATTGACCATAGTATACTTGAAACCTGGCTTGTACTTGCAAAAATGAATAACATACATTTCTCAATATTGAAGCTCATGTCTCTTGTTGTTGCCCAGTTTTGAATATGGTTAAGATCTGCTTCTAGTGGCTCCTGATGGACTGCACCAAACAGCTTTGAGTCATCAGCATAGAGAGTCAGATGATTTTTAGTTAATTGAAAAAAATCATTTATATAGATATTGAATAGAGTAGGTCCTAAAACACTACCCTGCATGACACCACTGGTGACTCCACATCTCTCAGAGAGGATTGATTCTCCTTCTTTAGTAAAAAGCCTCACTCTCTGTGTTCTATCTATAAGAAAAGTTGAGGTCCAGCCCACAAGCTCTGCATTGATTCCATTCCACATGGGATAAGTGTTTTGTTCAACTATGAAAGTGGAACTTTGTCAAATGCTTTTGCAAGGTTAAGCAACAAGATATCCACAGGTAAGCCCTGATGAATCATGTCTGGTATAATGTCATAAGTTTCCAGCAAATCCGTTTCTACAGACTTTCCCGGCTGAAAACCATGTTGGCTGGGTGATAATGTACCATTAAGTTTGATATTTCATGTCAGTCATTTACCACTCTTTCCAGGATTTTAGCAACAACAGAAGTCATACTTATTGGACGGTAGTTTTCTATACTGGCTTTATTTCCCTTTTTGAACAAACCTTGTCAATCAAAACCCTAGTTAATTCCATACCCAGCCATCTGATAACCTCACTTCTCACTGTCATGGCAGAAATGTCAGTCCATTACTGCTTTGTTTACTAAACTATAATTCTTTGAAAAGTACTGCGTCTTGAAGTCAGCCTGCAGGCCTGTTTTGCAGCTCTGCTTCTTGCTAGGGAGCTCATAAAAGATCTACTCCAAGTGCTACCACAAGGCAAAAAAGGGAATGCTTCTTTTCCAGGACTAGGGATGAAGAAAGGAAGTTGCAGCTGAGCATAGTCCATAATTTACCTAATATAATCAACCTGCTCATATAGTAGATGGTATTTGATTGAGAGCGTTGAACTCCTTTTACTGGTTGCATTGAAATAAATTTGAGAGCATTTGAACCTAAGAAGGTCCATAAGATTAGATGCCAATCAAATTTTATGGGATCTTTCAACTAGGAACTGCAAATATTGTTGCACTTCTGAGTGTTTCAATTGAATCAGAGGTCCATTGTAGCTTATCTTCAACTGTGACCTAATGGTCACAGATGTTGCAACACATCACAGGGCCTTGGCATGGGAGATCTGGTTTTTGTTTATTTTACTGTACTATAAAATAAAATCTTTTTTAACTTTTCTTTGACTCAAAGAAATGTTACATAAAAAAACCTATGCAGATCAACTATGGAAAAGTATATGACCATGTGCTTAATAACAGCATGTAAAGTACTTGTCTGAAAAATTAAAATATATATATACAGAGGACAGTGGTAGTAATTTTCCTGAAAACTTTTTCCATGATAAGCACTGGGCACAATTTATGAAGCTGCTTTTTTATAGGTACACGAACAAATTAATAGAGGCTACAATGCCATTTTAAATCCTCCTCAATGCTACCAAGGAGCAGCTGCACATAAATATTCCAAAAATCTGAAAGAAAAATGATTGGGTGAAATTGGCCCACATACTTTAGTATAGAAGAACAAGATTTGACTTGAAAAAATGATAAGATGCTGAGAACATACATGAGACAATCTGGGGTTAAAGCATAAAGTGACTATAATAACGAAAAATATAATCTGCTGAGTCACATATAAGAAGTTGTTAAATGACACAAAGAGAGGCAGGCAAGACATTCCAAATGCCCAGAAGCACTTGTGAGAGAAAAAAAAAACTGACCTTGTCCCACTGCAATTGGTGAAGGGAGATTACTGTGCCAAGTGAAATTAAATTATCCAAATTTGGTTTCCCAATGGATATTGAATTCAAGAAGATGGTTCAGTGTTTATCTCAACAGTTAGTGAGTAACTGCTGCAAAACTTTCAAACAACATTTCTGGAGAAGACTGGTTCCATTTTTTTTTTCTGAAAAAGAAGTCCTAAGTGAGAGATTTGTAAGCGATATTAAGAATTCTAGAGTAGCTGTTTTACCAGAAGCAGTTAACAAATACTTTGGCCATTCACAGTAAAAAGTTGATGAAGTATCACCTGAGAATGTGTGGAATCTTGATGAAATTAGTGTTTTAGGTGGCTCAGGGAACAGAAATTCAGTGATGAAACACGGATTCAAGTTCAGAATACTGAACTCTACAAAATCTTTATTTCAGTAATGTTCTATAGCACCTCATATTTTTTGGCCTCTGTAGTTTCTGTACAGTTGGGCCTCAGGTTGTCTCTGTTTTTTCTTGACATGTTCTCATTTGGTTGGAACCTGAGTAAAATAAAGCTAGTGTCCACTAACCATGAAAAACAAGAGTCTAATCTCTTCTCTCTGCTAAAATATGTCATTTGACCAGGATCAGTTTTATCAAAATATAAATATGATCCATTTGTTCATATATTTCATTTTTTGGTCTGGCTTCTGGAAAATTTGATGTGGAACTGTTCCTTGGTGGCAATAAGAAGAATTTGAGACAACATTCTAGTTTCTGTTAGTTTTTCCATGTAACTGTGAAAGAAGCAACTTTAATGGTTTTCAGTACCTTTTTCAAGACAAAATCAAAGGGAGATTAAAAACTCTAAGAAAGTCCTCTCTACTTATTTTCAGATGTCTACATCTAGCTCTACCTAGCACATCAAATCTATGATTTCTGGTAGGCAACAAATCAGTAGCTTTGTTCTTATATATCCATGGAGTAAAAGGTCCATTGTAGACTTTTTTATTTGAAGGTCGTTTGATGGGCCAGTGCCACCCCACAGAAATACTTATATCCTTTCTATTATTGGGAAACACCTTAAAAAGAGGTTAAAAAACTTTGGGATGAGTTCATTAAGTGTACCCTTTCCACTAATTTCCCAAAAATCATCAGTCTTCTGTGTAAAGGACTTGTTCATCCCAAGCTTGAAGTCGGAATGTCTTTAGGCTTCCCACATTTTAAAAAAAGATGTAAAAGTTTTGGAAGATTTGCCACCAAAGTGATATCTGGCATATGGGAGATTTTCTACCCTGCACGACTAGCTAAGCTGAAACCCAATACTTGTATCTTGGAGAAATATAGGTGATGCCATTTAACCTATAAGCTAATGAAGGCTAATGCTCTCCCAGCATCATTTCCTATTGCTGGTCCCAATTTAAGAACCAGAGGTCATTGGCTGAAACTTGATAAGCAGTTTACCCTATCCACAGTCTGTACTCAAGTGTTTTCCTCAAGAGTCATCAACAGTTGGATTAAACTATCTGAAGATACAGTTACTGCTGAATCTGTTGACATTTTGAGATGAAAACTGGATGCTGAGTGGTCCTTGAGGGCGTGTAAGGTCGACTGGGAAGCTACTGATCCAACTGTCCCTGGTCACTAGACTACAATGAAAACAACTTCAAACATGAACTCTGGAGCTTCACAAGGAAAAATCCTCAGATTGCTCCAAACTGCAATTTAAGGTAAAACCAAATTAATGAGGATTTCTAAAAATAGCTGTAAAAGCCTTGAAAATTATGTTTTGGGTTGAAATAAAAGCTGCACAATAGGAATTGCCATAGTCAAAATCCTCTATAAGGATATATGAAAAGGATATATGTCCTGTGTTTTCTTTCTATTTTTATTCTTCACTTCCAGCAGGACACTAGAACATCACAAAGAGCTTTTCTGGGGTTGATTTAAAAGGAATATACTGTAACTAGTGCCTGTTGCAAGTATTTTAAACTCTGTTAAATCTATTGTAAACTTTTAGTTTGTGGCCAAATTATATTGGTTTGATTAGACAGTCTTGCCATAACTTCTAGAGCAGGGTCACAAGATTTAAATTAATAACAAAAAACTAAATGTCAACACCTACTCTCCTGGACATCTGACGAAAACCATTTAACCCCTTTTTTTGTGCTGTAGATAGAGATATTCAGTTTTAATGAAGCTTATATCATTAGAAAATGTGAGTTTTTCTTTAAATTCATCTTGTGTTCCTTTCCACAAATTGAAAATAGAAAAGGGAGGGCTATTTAATTTTTTGGGAAAGATGGGGTGAAGTGAAAACAAATAATAGAGCTAGAGTTATGATGGCTGCCTCATCAACTTTCTAATATCATGGCTCAAACTGAAAAAACAAAAACACCTCATACAATTGTTGTTTGATCTCACCAACAATGTGCACACAATTCTTGTTGAATTAGGTAAGAGGATTGTCAATGAGCCAAGGCATGAAAGAATAGATTGTGGGACTACAATAGTTGCATTTTATTTGTCGTCTCTTCTGAAGCCTGGGTTCATTTTCCTAGTTTATGTACCCTGCCTTTTCTTCTAAGGCCTGCAAAGAAAGGAGAGTGGTATTTCCTCTTGTATTTTGGTTAAGGATCAAATAAAAAATGAAACATGGCTGACAATCATGTAGCTGTGAGGTCAAAATTGTAGGAAGATTTCAAATCATCCATTTGAACATTAAATTTGTACCTCTTCTTGTGCAGAACAATAATATCAATAGTATAGGCAATATTAATCATGACGCAATTTTGAATGGAGCAAAAAAAGCAAAGGTTTTATATATATATATATATATATATATATATATATATATATATATATATATATATATATATATATATATATATATATATATATATAGGCCAATGAGACAAGTGGTGTAACTTCGAAAGAGCAGCTTGTTCTTGTCATCTGTATCTATGATAGTCATTAGATAGAAGAAAGGTTTTGGCTCTTTAACACTTCAATGATTTGACAGGTTTTGCAAAGCTGACTATGAGACTGTGCTTAGAGTTTGGATTAGACTTAAACAAGTTAGTTGGAGTCTGCCTTAAAGAAGATAGTAACATGTCCAGTTTTTACAAGGGTGGTCAAGTAGAGATGTGAAAGCAGTATCCACTTACCAGTTGCATGCATTGGGTTTTGCATTGTTTAAACCTTGCCCTGGTGAAGTAGTTTAGACTGGACTTAATTAAAATGTCATATGGATGCCTGCAAGAAACACTTACAGAAATTGTAAAAGTCACAACAGCCTTTAGACTGGATTTAGTTAAAATGCTATATGGATACTTGAAAGAAATTATCGTTTTTTCCTCTTCCTCTAAATGAACTGAGTTATTAGGATCTGCGCTGCCATCCTTTTTGCTACATTGAAAAAAGCAAAAGCTCCCTTACTTCTGCAACGCACTGAATGGAAAGATATGATAGTGCTGTCACTTTTCTGGAGCCTTTCCCTGCTGTTTTTAGAGCACTGGAAAGCTTTGTTGGCAATCATTCAGATTCAGGTCTAATGGTGAAAGCCAACTCTTTAATAGCAGCCTAACTGAGTTCAGCTTCATTTTCTCTATGATTCTTCAATGAATTCACCCCAGTCCCTTGAGTGTTTTCAGCTCAACAGAGAAATTAAAAAAAAAATTGTTTCCTTTGACTGGTATTTTTTTTTAACAAGATAATTAGCAGCAGGACTATATTAAGCACTGATAGAATTAAAATCAAAACTAAAGTTCAGCTCATCCAAAGGTTAGTCTTCAGACTAAAATTCACGAAAAGTGTGAATATACTAAAAACTAGGAAAAGTGTGTAAAGCAAACTATCCACAGTAGAAAAAGTTTTAGAATTTTCGAAATAACAGTAAAATATCTGGTCCTTTCCTTTCCATTGGAATGACTTAAGTCAGATCCTCTCCAAAATAACATTTTTCATACTAGTTTTCATGAAAATCTACTTTTTAAAGATGCAAATCTTTTGGATCAGGCTTGTTTGAACAATGCCTTTAAACCTGTGTCTCTCTCCTTCCTCCAAAAAAACTTGTGTTATTTATTTTTCTGATTTTTGCTATAAATTTTGCTCGAAATTTTGTATGGTGCTCCTGTTTCTGGGATAATTCGTTGACTCCTCCGCCCCCCCTCCCATCAGAAAAAGAATTATTTTCTTGTGTGGAAGCTAGCCAGAGATCTCTTTGAGTTCAAAATCCATTAAACAAAACTCTCCAAGGATATGTTGTTTTTTTTTAAATACAAACTGCATTGCAAAAAGGCTATGGCTTCGCTAATATTATTATCTCAAATTGAATAAGAAAGACGTAGAGGCAGTAGTTCTTAGTGAAAGGATTCGTTGTTTTACTTATAAACTTTTCTCGAAATATTAACCCCACGTTAATGGATGTTCCAAACCAAGTGAAATTGTGGCTCTAAACTTGGAATGCTCTTGGTTCCAAGTCTAGTGGTAATACCTTTGATTAAAATGGAGGACTAAAAAAGTTTTTAAGTGTCGAATATGATCTGTTTGTGAGTCAAGTGCCAAGTGTATGAAACACACCAATGAATGGAAGCATGTTGTTCAGCCTTCAAAACTTAATGGCTCACATGTTGATTGTATATTGCAAAGATCTTGCATTCAGCATTATTTAGGTTTATTTTTTATAGTTAAGTGTACTGTTTATGCTCAGTTTTCAATTCTTTTCATTGATGTTTACCCCATAAAATGTCACAAAAACCTGTTATTCCTCTATTTGTAGATGATATTTCTATGTTATTAAATTAACTAAAATCTCATTCTTCTGACACAGACGGTGTTTGCGCCTGTCGTCTGAATCTGCCGTCCAAAGATTTAATACAGCACCTATAGCTATTATTTTAGATGTGTCCTTGTAATTTTTTCTCCCATGTAGTTAAAAAAAAATATATTGGGGTTATATTATTTGTGAGTTTTGGGAAGGGTTGCTGTTGGTGCAATTTATGTTGAGCTATAACAATTGCTGGTAATGTTTGCTAGCTATTTGGATTTGTTTCATTGCCACTTGTTATCAATCTAGTTAATTGTGATGTGAAGTTGTCAGTTTGTTTTTAACTGAAAATTTGGATTGCCAACATGTGTAGTGGACCAAATATACCAGTATGTAAAGATTTTCCCTTCTGGGCCCATCTTAGGTCTATTCATACCTGATAACCACAATTTTCTAAGTTTTTTTGTTGATTCAGAATTATCAAAGTTGTTAGGGCAGTATATATATATATATATATATATATATATATATATATATATATATATATATATATATATATATATATATATATATATATATATATATAATTTTATATTATATATAATAAATATTTTTTCAATATCATGGCTAGACGAGGATGGCTGGTTGCCACCAAATTCCTTTTGGCCCTTAAAATAAGATTATTAGAACTTCCAAATTCAAACCAAATGAGCCTCCTATCCGGTTTCTATGAAAACTTCGACGTGGAATAAACAGGGTAAATTTTTTCTATCCTGAAACGTGACACTGCCCTAAAACTTCATGATTTTGAATCAAGGAAAAGAAAAATATGCAAAAAAAGAGAGAGAAAAATAAAATTTACAATGAGTTTGAACTCATGAACATTCTTCTCAGATAATTTTTATAGTCTTTGCAGCATTTATGCTCTCTTTTCACACAAGACTTGGAGATAAAAAAAAATTTCTTTAGTTTCTAGTTTATAAAGAACGAACTACCACAAACAATTTTATGTGTTTTATCTCGTTACTAAAACTGCAAAATGAGTCGTGTATATTTGTTAAACTCCTTGCTTTAGACCCATCTTTGGTTATGATGGTGTCAACATGCTATTCTACCTTTTAAACGTATTTATCTACCTTCAAAGTGTAGCTTGAATTTTGTAATTCCTTTTATTTTAACCATTCACATTTGTGTAGGAACTCTTTGCTGCATCGCCATGGGTGATTATTATAGAAGCAGGCATCCTTATCAGCAAAAACCAACTTTGGGTGGCAGTTCTAGTAGTGCAAACATTTTGAATCCTTGGCCCAGACATATTAATTGGCCTCAGGTGCAGAAGTCAGGAAATGTGTCAAAAAGTGCCAGTAGTTTTAGCAGTTTCAATAGTTCAGCTCTTGTCTACAGGGAAACTGAAGTGAATCCAGAAGTTTCCCAGTATTCTACTGCTAATAACAGGCACAAGAATAAAAATGAGCAGAAGTACTTGAACATGGCTACAGCAGCCTCTTCTCCAGGGCTATTTTTGCCTGTGCCTCCAGCTCCGCTCCTTAAATATCCTCATATGGAGAAACAAGGAACTTCTCTTCAATCACAGTATGGGACTTTGCTGCCTCTACCAGATGAGCAAAGTTATGATGTTCATGAGAATAAAGAACCTATGTATTCCAACATTAGACATAATGAGCAAATACAGTCAACTAGTAATTATCAACTGCCTAAAAGAGCGAGAGTGATTTCAAAAGGTCGTCAAGGCATGCAGAAATATCCATCAAACACGGGTGAAAATTGGGATAGATGGGATTCTAGCGGTCAGAGAAATCACAGCAAAAAACTTTTCACAAACAACTCAGATGGAAGGTTTTTTGACAGGAAAACTAATGCTACTTTTGGTCAAGACGCTGGTTTTCATGAAGACCAATTTAGTGATCAGCAAGGACACAATTTTTATCGAAGTGACAATTATTCCTACACTGAAAGGGAATCTGATCAATATAAAATTGTTCCCCTTGATCTCAATGATCAGGATACTGATTATTATACTGATAATGCCAATTGCCCTGATATTGAAGAACAGTACTATGATTCTATAGACAATAACTTCCCAGGTTATGAGGACATGGCTGGAGAAAATAACGCTGTATATCCTGGTGAAAAGATAAGTGTTGGTGCGAACTTAGGGCTTATGAAGCAAAGACCCAAGTATCCAACCAGTGATAATCGGTTGGAAGCTATGGAGCCACCTGTAAATTCTTATCCGAATGAATATGTGTCTATGCAAGGTCGAGATGTTCCAAATGAAATCATGTTTCAAGGAAGAGTTGACAGACCATATGAAAAAGCTTCAAATGAAATGAAAAGAAAAGCACCCATGTTGAAATCAGGACAATTCCATCCCAGTGAAGGTAAACAAAGACTGGAAAATACTTTAGTGTTGCATAGTGAAAGAAATTTTGGTCCTGATTTGAAAATTCATGCTGTTCTTGAAAGTGTGGAACCTACCAAGAATACATTTAGCCTAATGGGTGAGTTATTATTTATATGAATTATTGTTAAAATAAAGTTGGTTTTGTAGATCGTTTAGAAATATTAATCCAATAATGGAAGCCTTGGGTAGTGAAAACAATATTTCTAAGTTACGGATTAGGATTTGTGTAACTAATTAAAACTGTTTGCTACAAATAGCCCATCTCAGCTATTGGCTTGTGCAGTTATACAATCTTGCAAGGGTAATACAACCATAAAAGCACTTACCACTCATCATTTACATATATCATATTTAAGATACCAATTAAGGAAACCCAGTTCAGTTGGCAGAAACTAGAGGACCAACAGGATTAAATATATACTATCATCTTTAATGAGAAAAATAAAAACACTCAGAATTGCGAATGTATTTATCACATTAGGTCTGCTATGGCAATGGTTTTAGATTGCTTACTTTTTACTGAGACAACTTACAAAAAAGATCATGTGTGATGTGTAATCTCTACCGTAATTCCAGGGGTTTTTTAACCCTCCTCGTTTTCCCCATGCAACTCAAAACCATACAATTCTGAACCTGTCTATAGTAGATTTTTTTTTGTTATTCCTAAATTCGTGGTGCCAAGTACAATTAAATATCTGAATTGCCGCTTGTCTGTTATCGAGACTTTCAGATGACTGTTGAATTTTCTTTTGAAACGCTGAACAGAAAAAGTTTTGGGGATAACTTCCTCAGGAAGATCATTCTAGATCGAAGTGCAATGTTGAATGAAGCTGTTCTTCAAGTACCCAGCCCCAAGATAATCGGACCGAGTGGTGTGCCTTAGTGTCTGTCTTGTTGGTTGAACAATTGAAGCTGCAATACAAGAAAGCTCTATAGAAGGAAATTAATTCAAGTACTTGTAGAAAACAGCCATCGACGGTACATCAAAACTCTCACTAACAGACTGGAGAGACTCGTGAGGAACCACTAAACTTGCCCCTATTAGCCTTATTTGGATCGTTTGGAATGGTGCCTGCAATGTTTTCAGAGCTGAGGGGTAGAAGGTTTTTGCAGCGAAGGGTTATCCCCGGCTTTCTTGCGCGGGATGTTCTTACGCGACCAAGGTTGGTGTTCCAAGAGAGATATGCGGAGAAGTGGATTGTAAGGAGGTAAAGTTTGTAGACTTTCTTTATAGCTTCATTCAAGAAGATGAAGCTAGAGTGTATGTCTGGTACATTTGATCAGGAGATCGTTATCTCTTTTGTTTTCGATGCGTTGAATCTGACCATCCAAGCATCAGACCACTTTTCAATTTCCAAAAGATCTGTCTGTAATGGCAGGGAGGCTTTGATTGGGTCGTCATGCTTTGGGATGACTAAATGTGTTGTAATATCATTGGCAAAGTGGTGCAAAGGGCATGCAAGGTTATCTATCATGTCATTTATGTAAAAAAAAAAATGAAATGTCCCAATATACTACCCTGGGGTACGCCTGCCCTTATTAGATATTTGAGGCGGGTGAAACTGTCAAGAACAGCCCGCAGTGACCAATGAAAGTTGCAGCAACTGCTGCAATCATGATTTCTGCATGACTTTATTTCTGCTTGTTTTCAAACTTTGACATGGCTTTTACTTTTTTTTGAAAACCCTCATTTCTGAAACTAATTTTAAAAAGGTTTTTTTGGTCTCCACAAGTAACATTTTTTTAAAAATAAACATAAAAAGTTATAAGTTAACACGTTCCTCTGTACTTGTCCTGGACAAAATGTGAACAGCACGGAGCTGAAACTTTCAGTGTACTTCGGCCCTTGGCCTAATAAGTTCTGCTAGCTTCAAATACATAAGATAGCCGGATAAATTGTTGTTCTTTCTTAGAAAGGGTGCGAGTGTTGGTAGTATCACATTGTAGAAGCGTAAAATAAAAATAAAAACACTTACATGACGATTAAAGTCCTTTTCAAACTGTTGTCACTTCTGACAAGAGGCGTGAAAATTTTAAATTATATTGTTGAACTCGACAGGGTTATTTGGTATTTATTTTTATCAAGAGGTTTTTAGTTATGTTATGGGAAATGATATATAGGGGGTTGAGTCGCATGGTGTTTGAGTTATATTAGATTGTGTTGCGTAAAGATTGAAAGAGCTGAGGTTCTAATGCCCTCTAATATTTTTTGGCATTTTACCCCTGAGAAAAAACAAATAAACACGCATCTATAATCTTACTTCTCGCAAAAAATACATAATTCGACATTTTTGTAGATAGGAGCCTAAAACCTCTAGAGTATGGTTCTCTGATACGTTGAATCTGATGGTGTTAATTCCAATAAAATTGCTTGACTTTTAGGGTACTTTCTCCTTTTTCGTGAATTAGTAAAAATTTTCCCAGGGTCGCAGCATTTCACGGGTAACATCGAATTTAATAAATTTTATATATTTGAAAGCAACATAAAAATACCATTGTTTTGATTTATTAATTGTTATCACAATTTTGTTTCTTAGAGCTTCGGTTGCTGTTGAGCAAAGTCACTCCTTACTTACAGTGTATTACCACTAACTGTTTGATTGGCTGTTATCTCGTATTTACGAGGGAATGGGGATAAGATTCAAATATACGAAGTTCATTGGTATTGTTCACTATTTCTCTTTCTTCTTTTATAAGTTAAAACTGATAAAGACAATCAGAAGATTATGAAATTTAATAAGAAAAGAAGAAAAAATTTAAATAGCCTATTTTTAATTTTAAAATTACCTGCACATAATTTTCGGATGAAAAGAAACAAAATAAAGAATATTTAACGCATGATTAAACTGAAAGAAGCTAACAAGTGGATAAAAACTAATTATCAATCAGTGAAGCTTGTGCGTTTGCTCCAGTAGAAGTTTGTTTGTATGTTGAGACATTATGCAAGTTGTAGAGTAATAGATATGAATACTGTTTCTGATTGACCTTTGAACATATATGCACTCGACAGAAAATAAATCGAAATAGCAGTTGATTAGCCTATTGAAATAGGGTGTAACTTATGTAAAAAGCTACATTTGAGTTATTAACATCCATTCCATTTATAAAGGAATATATATAAATGTACATATAATATTCATGTAGCTCCCCTTACTTACGATAATGATGTTTGACTAAAAGTTTGACTGTTAGTCCTATTTTTTTTTTAAGAACGATTCCTGAAACACAAGGGCCGTTTAATAAAATAGGAAGCTTTCTCAAAAGTGCTAAAAAATTTATTTGTGAAGAGTAAGGTATTGAGGAGCGGGCAACCCCTTTATATACTTAATACTTTCTGTTGGTTTTGAGTTTGAATGTTGCTCCTTACTTTCATTTGAAAAAACTTTTTTTTTCTTTATTTATATAGAATGCATGTGTCTCTCACGTGATTTTTTCTTTTTGTCTTTTCGTAGCCCAATACGGATAGATAAAGTCAATTTTGAGGAACAAAAAATGTTAAGCAGTGCAGTTGATGCTCTGTACCTATCAAGTACTTAAGTCTAACTTTATTTCTTTCTTTTGGTCTCATTTTAGGAACTGGTCTACTGTTCAAGCCCGCCACTGAAAGAGTTGCTCTGTTGCCGACTCCTGTAGCAAGGAAAACACTTCTTGATCACCCGCATCCTGGAGTAAGTACAAAGGTATGCACTGTCAATAGAACCAAATTGTTATTGTCTCGTTATAGAATACAATTCACATGGCCTTGCCAATGGTGTAATTTCGTCAAAATTCTGGGGCGGGGGGGGGGGAATTGGAGCAAACTTTCACAAATCAAGTGAAAATGACAGTGAAAACTGAAAATGAGTCATATAGTACCATAAAGGCATAGATTTACTAAAAAAAACTCACCTGTTTCTGTGGTTGCTTGAATTATAAAGGTTCATCGTAGCTTTGACAAGATATTTCAAGGAACTAAATTTCAGCTGGGGGGGGGGGGAGGACTGGGGTCTAACGGGTAGCTGCTCCCCTGCCCATACCAAATGACGCCTCTGGTCCTTGTATGAGTACAAAAGCTCTTTCCGGCTTCACAATCTTATTGATTATTGTGTGGCGACTTCCCTCTCCTGAGTTTATTTGCCACTCGTTAAAGCTGGAGTGATTGGTTGTCTTGCAAGAATAAAGCCGTATTTTGTATTTCTGTGTTATTTCAGCTTTTATTTATGGTTTGTAGATTACAAACAGTACGTATTAAGCCAGTGAAGTTATCTCTTTCTTTCAACGGTAAAAAACGTGCATAATTAACTTGGCTTCTTTTGATTGTATAGTGTTTGAATCACCAGCAATAATCTTTTGCCTCTTATCTCGTTTCTCTTGGATCTCTCGAATTTGTCCCAAGAACTAAAACGTCATAAGACATTAAAACAGGATTTTGGCAAGTACTATTTTTTAAGGAAAACAGGAAAACGCATGCATTTTGCGTTTGCGTGAAAAAAGAGTGAAACTTAGTTAAAGAAACATATTTTCCAGCGGTGTGCTTAATTCACGATAGGCCTGTTTATGCTCTAAGCTTTCATGCCTAAATCCAAAAACAAGTTAAAAAGTAGGCTGGTATTCTTTTGGACAAAGAATGCTGCTGTCGTTTGATTTATAGATTCTAGCTGACGTTTTCTTAAATTGTGTCTTCTGTATAGTTCAATTTCTTCTGGTTGTAGGAGTGAAGCTATGGAAAAAAAAGAAGAAAAAATAAGGACTACTAGAAAAAAAATGAACGATTTTGTCAGGTATTTTTGTTGACAAAATGTCTGCCTCTGCAAGCAACGGGAGCAGAACTATGTAAAAAAAGGAAATAAAATGTTAGGTACGGCTCCATGCTAGAGCAATAACAATATACTCTACAAAAACAGTGTGCTAATGGTTTTGATATTCTTTTCTTACGGGAAAATTCTATTATGTTGATTTATCAGTGGATTCTTGTGCAATACTGGAGAATAAGGATATCTTATTTATACTATGATTTGATCAATTTTTCTATTTATGTGTTTTACGATAAAATTAAGATTGGTGTCTCGGTATCCGGGTTGGACCTTCTTGAATCCAAAGCCGGGGCAGTAGCTTGCTGATTCCAGTATACATAAAGCTTAAGGACGTTCGATACCATAAATATCATTTTGCGAGTCTGAGTATGGGCTGACATTCTCAAAGACAAAGGACCATTAGCGAATTTTCCCAGAATCACAGGGAGCTTCCGAAGCAATTTTGGTACAAATTTTTAGGTGATCTTAAATTTGTCGAACATTCTAAAAGCTAATGAGAGGCTAGTTTAAGGTCGTTTGATATCTTAAAGAATCACTCTATCACGTCCATTAAAAACTTTTTTTGTTTGTTTGGCCAAATAATTCAGAATTTAATGGGTTGTCTTGCCATAAATTGACTTGTATATTTTTGATAAGAGATCCGAATAAACGATATAAAACTAAAAGCTGACACCTAATTTCCCAGATATCTTACGAAAACCATTTAACTTCTTCAGTTTTGTGCCAGAGATAGAGATGTAATAATAAATCTTGTTTTGTTTTTATTGAACGGAGCAGAATTTTCTTCTTGAAGTGCAGGGAAGGGGAATTTCTAAAACTATTCTAGTATACCTGCTTGGACAACATTAAAGTCAACTCAAAGAAGGCTCATTGATTAATTTGACAGTTTTGGAAGTTTCCTGTTGTGCTAACTGCCTTGACTGAAATCCTTGAGTACACAGTATGCACATTATTTATGCTGTATGTACATTGATTAGACGGTATTTTCCTTTCCAATTAGTTAGAGATTATAGGTTTCCTTTGTTTTAAACTATCCTCTCGTTAGCTACTCAAACTTTTGACAAATCTAACATCTCTTATCAATTTATATAAAAATTCCTTCGGTAGCTCCCTGTGGTGGGCTACTGAGAAAATTTTATAATGAGATCTTTGTCTTTGAGACTGTCAGTCGACGCTGAGAATCGTAAAGTGACATTTTTTGGTATCGAATGTCCTTAAAACAAAGAAAATCTATTATCTTCTACTAATTGTTAAGCGAAACATTGTTTATTCAATTTATATACAGAATAAATAATATGCATCTTATGTCGGCAAAGATTTTAATCACAATGCGCTTAGCACATCAGGAAATTTCCTTAGCTGTCAAATTATTCATTCATACTTCTTTTGAGCCGATTTTTAATGTTTTCGTTCCATTCAATCAAATAAAAAAAAAAAAATCATTCTTTCTTATGATGCAAGTTTCCTTAAATCTGAATATTTCTATCTCTGGCACAAATCGTAAGAAGTTAAATGGTTTCTATGGCACTTGGTATTTATTTCTAATTCGGAAAAATTATTAGAAATATATTTATATTTAGAAGGATATCGTGTCTCAGAGCTCTTATTTTAAATCCCGACCGGATCCGGTGACATTGGGGGGAGTTGGAGGGGGTTGGAGGAGAGGATATAAAATAGATTTAAGATTTGTTGCTAATTCAACAAACAAATTATCTATCCGTCTATCTAGTCTCTGTGTTAACCCACAAGAAATCTGCTTCCATTTTTATGGCACCTGGTATTCACCAAGTGACATAGCGATCGCAAATTCTATCGGTCTGTCGGTCCCGGTTTTGCTAGTTTGGGCACTTCCAGATAAGCTGTGACGATGAAATTTGGCAGGGATATCAGGGACCAGACCAGATTACATTAAAAATAGAAATTTCCCCGATTCGACCATCTGGGGGGGAGGAGTGGGGGGACGGTTAGTGCGGAAAAATTAGAAAATCTGAGGTATTTTTAGCTTACGAACGGTTGATCGGATCTTTAATGAAATTTGATATTTAGAGAATATTGTGTCTCAGAGCTCTTATTTTAAATCCCGACAGGATTTGATGACAATGGGGGAGTTGGAGAGGGGAAACTTCAAATCTTGGAAACGCTTAGAGTGGAGGGATCGGGATGAAACTTGGTGGGAAAAATAAACACAAGTCCTAGATACGGGATTGACATAACCTGAACGGATCCGTTCTCTTTGGGGGAATTGGGGGGGGGGAGGGTTAATTCTGAAAAAATAGAAAAAATGAGGTATTTTTAACATACAAAGGAGTGATTGGATCTCAATGAAATCTCATATTTAGAAGGACCTCGCAACTCAGATCTCTTATTTTAAATCTCCGGATCCAGTGTCATTAGGAGGAGTTGGGGGGGGGCATAATTCTTGGAAAACGCTTAGAGTGGAGAGATCAGGATGAAACTTGGTGGGAAGAATAAGCACAAGTCCTTGGTACTTGATTGACATAACCGGGCCAGATCTGCTCTCTTTTGGGGAGTTGGGGGGGGGGCCTAATTCGGTAATTCGGAAAAATTAGAAAAAATGAGGTGTTTTTAACTTACGAACCGGTGATTAGATCCTAATAAAATTTGATATTTAGAAGGACCTCGTGTCCTTCAGAGCTCTTATTTTAAATTTTGACCAGATTCGGGGACAGTGGGGGGAGTGCGAGGAGGACACCGGAAATCTTGGAAAACGCTTAGAGTGGACAGATCGTGATGACACTTGATGGTAAGACTAAGCACAAGTCCTAGATACGTGATTGACATGACCAAACCGGATTAGCTCTCTTTGGAGGAGTTTGGGGGGGGGGGGAAGGTTTAATTCGGAAAAATAGAAAAAATGAGGTATTTTTAACTTACGAACGAGTGATCAGATTTTAAGGAAATTTGATATTTAAAAGGATTTTGTGCTTCAGACCTCTTATTTTAAATCCCGACCGGTTCCGGTGACACTGGGGGGAGTTGGAGGGGGAAACCAGAAATATTGGAAAATGTGAAAATTGAGGTATCTTTACCATACGAATGGGTGATTGGATATTAATGAAACTTGATATATAGAAAGATCTTATGACTCAGATGCCCCATTTTCAATTCAAATTGGATCCGAGGACAGAGGGGGGTTGAGGGGGGGGGGCAGAAATCATGGAAAATGCTTTGAGTGGAGAGATCGTGATGAAACTTTGTGGGAAGAATAATCACAAGTTTTTGACACGTGATTGACATAACTGGACCGGATCTGCTCTCTTTTGAGGAGCTGGGGGGGGGGGGGGTCCAGTGCTTTGGTGAGTTTGGTGCTTCTTGACGTACTAGTACGATACAAATTAGTTGGTGTGTCAGGGACCTGCACAAATTGCCTTGATAACAATCGTTTTCCCGATTCGACCATCTGGGGAGCTGGAGGGATAGGAAAAATTAAAAAAATGAGGTATTTTTAACTTACGAATGGTTGATCAGATCTTGATAAAATTTGATATCTAGAAATACCTTGTGTCTCTGAATTTTTACTTTAAATCCCGACCTTATCCGGTGATATTGGGGGAAGTTGGAGGGGGAAACGGGAAATCGTGGGAAACGGTTAGAGTGGAGAGATCGGGGATAAACTTGGTGGGAACAATATGCACAAGTCCTAGATACATGATTAACCTAACCGGACTGGATCCACTCTCTTTGGGGGAGTAGGGGGGGGGTGTTGATTCGAAAAAAATTGAAAAATTGAGGCATTTTTAACTTACGAACAGGTGACCGGATTCTAATAAAATTTGGTATTAAGAAGGAACTCATGTCTTAGAACTCTTATTTTAAATTCTGACCAGATCTGGTGACATTGGGGGGAGTTGGGGGGGGGAGGAAACAGAAATCTTAGAAAACGCATAGAGTGGAGAGATTGGGATGAAACGTGGTGTGCAGAATAAGCAAATGTCTTAGATACGTGATTGACGTAACTGGACTAGATTCTCTCTCTTTGGGGGAGTTCGGGGGGTCCAGTGCCTTGGCAAGTTCGGTGCTTCTGGACGTGCTACGACGATGAAAATTGGTAGGCAGGTCAGGGTCCTGCACAAATTGACTTGATAAAGTCGTTTTCCCCTATTCAACCATCAGGGAGGCTGAAGAAGGAGGAGAAATTAGAAAAAATGAGGTATTTTTAACTTTCGTTGTTCGGATCTTAATGAATGTTGATATTTAGAAGGACCTCGTGTCTCAGAGCTCTTATTTTAAATCCCGACCGGCATTAAGCCTCTGGGTTTTAAAAAAAATCAATCTATTGATTCTTAGAATTTTGCTAGAGCTCATGCCATATGAGCTCTTGGCTCTTCCGACCTCGTCACAAGTCCCATATGAGCTCTTATTTTGTATCCTTTTCTATACACCTTTTGTATCTTAAAGAGAGAAAAAATTACATTTTCATGAATTGGTGCTATTGCTTGCAAATAAAAGAAAGAAAAAGTATTTCACTGCAATCCCAAATATAGGATTTCCCAATATATTAGAATTATTAAGATGTTATTTCGAGTTTAGATGCCTTTAGGTCCCGAAATTAGCAAACTACTTCCCCGACTTTATATCCTAATTAATTAAAAAACAAGTTTTTTAACTGAAAGTAATGAGCGACATTAAAACTTAAAACGAACCGAAATTACTCCGTATATGAAAGCCTTGTCCCCTCCTCAACACCACGCTATGCAGGTTTTGATTTTAGCTCACCGTACATGAATAATTAAAACGAAATTTGCATATTAATTTTACTTTTTTAGATAAATGGCTTTCTCAAAGTTTTGATCTGACGATTGTAATAAATAAGGATGGGGGAGGGGGCCTAGCTGCCCTCCGATTTTTTTTGGCTACTTAAAACGGCCACTAGAACGTTTGAATTTATTTAGGAAATGTTTTTATTAGTAATAAATATACATAACTTACAAATTAGCTTACGTAACGAACTTCTATATTCGTATTTTTTTATTACGTATATGAGGGGGTTGTCCCTCGTCAATACCTCTCTCTTTACACTAGTTTTAATTTTGTTTCAAGTCTTTAAGAATGACCCCTGAACCACAAAAAACCACAGAAGTCGTTTAAATAGAATAAATAGCTCTTTCGAAATTACTAAAAATACTTTAGCGTAAAGAGTGTTAATGTTTAATGTTGCTCCTTACTTTCAGTTGAAAAATCTTGTTTTGTTTTTTATTTCATTTCTGAACATTTTTGAATTAATGTAGGTTTTGATTTTGGCTCACCGTACATGAATAATTAACACAAAATTTGCATATTTATTTTACTTTTTTTTGGCTAAATGGCTTTCTCAAAGTTTTGATTGGATGATTTTGAGAAAAAGGGGTGGGAGAGGGGGCCTAGTTGCCCTCTGGTGTTTTTTGTTACTTAGAAAGGCCACTAGAACTTTTAATTTTATTTAAGAACGTTTTTGTTTATAATATACATAACTTACAAATTAACTTACGTAACGAACTTCTATATTCGTATATTTTTATTACGCATATGAGAAGGTTCGCCCCCTCGTCAATACCTCGCTCTTTACATTAAAATTCGAATACTGTTACAATTCTTTAAGAATGACCCCTGAATCACAAAGGCCGATTAATCAGAAATAAATATCTTTTGAAATTACTAAAATACTTTAGCGTAAAGAGCGAGGTATTGAGGAGGGGACGAACCCCCTCAAATATGCAAAGTTCTTAACTTGTACCCCTTCCCCCGGGGACTGTGAGAGATTATGTCGTCCTCAAAGACATATTTATTAAATTTTAGACTATGCTGAACAAAATGGCTATCTCAGAATTATGATCCGGTGACTTCGGGAAAAAATGAGCGTGAGAGGGGGCATATTTGCCATCCAATTTTTTGGTCACTTAAACAGAGCACTAGAACTTTTAATTTCCGTTAAAATGAGCCCTCTCGCGACATTCTAGGACCACTGGGTCGATACGATTACCCCTGGGAAAAAAAAATCCGTGATCTTTCTTCTGGCAAAAAATACAAAATTCCACATTTTTGCAGATAGGAGCTTGAAACCTCTACAGAATAATAAGCGTGAATAATAAGTTTTTAGGGGGTGTTTCCCCCTTTTTTATCAAACAAGGCAACTTTTCTCAGGCTCGTAACTTTCGATGGGTAAGACTAAACTTTATATATATATATATTGGTATCAAAATTCTGTTTTTTAGAGTTTCGGTTACTATTTAGCCGGGTCGCTCCTTACTAAAGTACGTTACTACGAACTGTTTGAGAAGCACCAATCCGATAACGAATGTCTGATTTTGGTGAGAATATGTAATTGAAAGTCTAGTCGTCTTTGATTTTTGCATTTTTGTTTTGTCTTTATGTTAATTAAGCTGAATTTTCTTTGTTATAATGATTTTTTTTTTATTTAACTTAATTCTAAGTATAATCCTGTCAATAACTTATTTGTCTTCCTTTTTTTATCACAAGGAATTTACTGTTGTTTTTATTATAGGGGCAATATACAGCTTCAAGACACAATCCTAGCCCTTCTGTGGGCTTTTCAAGGTTTGTTAAAAATTTTCGTTTCTTTTGATCTGATAAAAACGTCTTATCGCTGTAAAAGTGTAATTGTGAATCTGTTCGTTGGTCGAATTGTACTACTCGTTTTGGACTTGATGGTTCTCTGTTAGTTACGTACAGAATTAAACATAGAGAACTTTTTAAAGACTAATTTTCTTTACTAGGAGGACTGCTTTTGTATTTAAGTATATGTTTGAATTAGGAACTTTGAGCTTAATCGTCTAAAAAAAAAAAGAGAAAAAACTGTCACTGTTTTCGAATTGCACAAAATGAGGTCAATAAAGAATTACTCCTACCACAGAAAGGTTTTTTTTTATCAGCAAATCTTTCTTTTCTGATAAAGGAAAGCCAGGTAAATGATCAGCTGTTGCTGGTGATGACAATATCTTTTTTTTTCTTTGTTAATCTTTTAGGCTTTGGAAACAGATTCTTCCCTAAAAAAACAAGATACATATGCAATAATGCTCGACAATGCGGGGACGCGCAGAAAATTCTTATCAATAAAACCGAAATTTCATTTTCCATATTCTATTCTTTAGTATTTTCTGTTTAAATTGGAATTGTGTTGCGAGAGCAACACTGGTTTTGTCCAGTTTTTTTTTTCTATGCCGCCGATCTCACCTTATTCCTGGAAACTGGTAAGGGTATAACCTGTGCGGTTTTTACGGAAAGTGTGGACCTCTGGCCGGATTGATGAATATGACATTACATTTTGGAAAGCTCCGCAGAACTCTTGCCTGGGGCCAAAAAGGATGGTTTTTGCTTGTCCACGAGGCAGAGCCTATGGTGTGCGAAGTGAAGTGGAGTTATATAGCCTATGTCAGAGAGGAGTATCTGAAGTTCTGCAGCCAAGCTTTCGTTTCATCAAACCATGTTTCTGCTCCCGAGTAGAAAGCTCCTTTCTAGCAGGCAAGTAGGCAGGCACCACTTTCAAATTGAAGATGGACTAAAATCTATAAGTGTTAAATATATGCGGCAGTTACCCGGCCCCACAGCCAATATATCTTCTTTGAGTGATAAATAGAAAAATTTACAGAAGCGAAAATGTGGCATTTTCCCACGGGTCCAAAAGTGCTGCCATCTGTTGTTTCTACCCATTTCTGTTCGTGATTTCAGCTGAGTTTATAATTCGGTTTTTCGGACTTGGGATTGCGGTAAAGAAATGGTATCAGATGTGCCTTATAAACTTTAAAAGTTCTCTCATTGCTAAAGAAATTGGAGCTTATCCTTTGCTCCTTTCTAAGTGGTGACGTTAGAAAGTTGGCCTAGGGCAAAAAAAAAATCAACTTTTGAACTAAGACAGATATAATTTTTTTTTCGACGGAAATCGATAGCTCTTGATGAGCTGATCAAAGTATATGACATCCATTTTTTGGTACAAAAATTCCTTCATGAGGTATACCAGTTTGAAAGTTTCAAAGGGTTGACAACTTCAGTAGTAAGGTACACACTGAAACGAAATCTAGGCCGATACAAATTGTGAGACATATAGAGGACTATGCAACAGTCGGCTGTTAGGTAATAATCACCTTCGGCAATGAGGGGCTAGCAACTTTTGCTAGTTGGTGTATCTATTATTTGTTTCCAGTGTATTTGATGGTAAAATCAATTTGGTTCCAGTGGTAAGACATGCAGGGGACTTGTAAGTAATAATATGCTGTTAGGCTACAGTCAACTTCAGTGATGAGGGGTTTGCAACTATGTTAGCTGGTGTACCCATTTATTCGTTTCCTATCACTTGATACCTATCACGGGAGAGGGACTTGTAAGTAAGAATCGGTTCACTTTGGGCGAGAAACGGCTGTTAGCTCATAATCATCTTCGGCAATGAGGGGTTTACCACTTTTGCTAGTTGGTGTACCTATTATTTGTTTCCTATGTATTTGATGGTTATACCAATTTGGTTCCAGTGGTAAGACATGTAGGGGACTTGTAAGTAATAATCGGCTGTTGGGCTACAATTATCTTCAGCGATGATGGGTTTGCAACTTTTGCTAGTTGGTGTACCCATTTATTTGTTTCCGGTGAACTTGATGTCTATCACTTGAGAGGAACTTGTAAGTAAGAATCTGTTCACTTCGGGCTAGAAATTTGTGCAAATTGGTGCACATTGTATTTGATCTCTTTAAATCTGACAGAATTAAGTGTTTACGCAACGGGTACAAACGATAACGTAAAACAATGAGGTAGTTTCGTAATAATTAGTGTCACCTATGGTATTTTAATCCTAAAAAGTTACGGATACCTTTATAATACAGGTTTTTTCAACGCTGAGGAATAGCCTTTGATCATGTGATTACTGATCGATGGCGAAGAAACAAAACCAAAGTGTTGCTCTCGCAACACTTTAGTCGGCGAAGCGGGACAAAGGTTGCCGCAACACTTCACGTTGCCCGGGCAACGTAGGTCTAGTTAGCACTAGTTTTAAATGGTATTTATAATAAAACAGCATAAATATATCTCATATCCTTTTTTTTACGTATATTTAACTTACCTATTGCAATTTATGAGCGCTTTTTTATTCCAATATCTTTTTCGTCAGTTTTCCCGGTCATCTACCAAGCTCAGCTATGAAGGTCATTTTAGGTTACACTTTCGAAGTACCAGTGTCTCTTTGAAAAATTACAGTTTTGCGTGGTAGCACTCATTCACTCTGTCCGTCTTTCAAGTTTTTTTTTGTTTTGTTTTTTTTGTTTTTTGTAAAGGAATAGGTCTAAACTAAGGGTCAAGAATGGGTGGTGAGGGAATGATAGCTCTCCTGCTGTTGCAAGAAGATTAGTCTAGAATGAAATAATATATCCATTTGCTTACCTCCACCAAAAGCGGGATAGATAGCCTGCCGTGGATTAACGTTTGATCGAAGAACCAGTGTCCCTTTGGAAAATTAGTAATTTATTACCCAAAAATTATTTTTTCGGCAATGCACATCTCTTCAACACTATCGATTTCCTTTTTTTTTCTTTTTTTTTTGCTTATTGTTCAGGGATGGTCGTATTGAACCAACAATGGTAGAAAATATGAAACATGGCTCATTCAAACAATTGAGTTTAAGAGCTCTTTAAGCAGTAATAGAGAAGGTACTGCCAATAGATTGTATTGGTTTTATGTCACCCAAAATGTTTCCAAGTCCAAAAAAACATAGATATAAAAATATGGTTGCTGTATCGAATGGCGTAATAAAAGACGTAAGGTCTCCAGTGACACATCTTCAGTAGATTGTGTGTTTTTTCTCAAACAAATTATTGTACCGTCTAAAATGTATTAGTTAAAAGCAGACAGAAATCCACAAAAAAATTCAGCTGTTTCTTCTTAAAGTAAACAATAACACTTTCAGTAAATACGAGTTTGGTGCTGTCCCCTCTATCCTCCGCTCTTGGCGTTAAAGTTTAACTTGGGCTCTACTTGAAGTTTATTAAGGTGCAATATAATAGCTAGTCATTGATCCCAATGCTTTGTTAATTACTTACTGTGCTTTAACCCCTCCTTCCTGCGTACTTGACATGTGGAAATACTAAAATCTGATTTTAAATTTCAATTTTGTTAAGAGCACCAGGAGAAGACGTTACCTCAGAATAGGAAAGAATGATTTCATAAAAATTGCAAAAACAAAGTCTCTCGAACAGCCACAATTCTCGGATTTTTTTTTTGCGGACTATAAGTTAGATTTGTGAAAATGATAAAAACTTGAAAGACGGACAGAGTGAATGAGTGCTACCATGCTAAAGTCGAGATTCTTTTAGATAATTGTACAAAAGTACCGACCCTGCAAAAATATTTCTAGTCATAGAAATAGGGTAAATGATGAAAAATTCTTGTGGCAGTCTAGAAGTATAAATCTTCATGATCTTTGACTGTTTAAAAGGTATGTACTGTTGTCAATGTAGCTTTTTTCTTTCCCTCTCTTTGTAGTCTTGGTAAGTACGATGACGCCGAATCTCCTAAAAATCATGGAAAGGAAAGTCTTCCAATTGATTGGACTATGCTTAGCAAAGCAGTGGAAGCAGCCTCAAATGTGAGCAATCGGTCTCAAATTGACTCAAGAGAAGAGAGTAGCAGTCAACCGTCGTTGAGTCAACTAGCAGCCAAACTAGCAGTCAAACAGTAAGAAGCTATGCTAAACTTCTGTTAAACCTGAATTCTTTGTACAAGACCTATTTAAGATGACAAAAACATTCTATTTTGAGATTAGGATAGTTTTTTGGCCAATTGTCTTTTAATCCTATATATGGTATCAATTGATGAATTTGTCATATTTCTTTCTGTTCTCTTCGGGTCTTAAAAAAAAACAAAACAAACAAAATTGAATTCTAGAGTTCTCCTGTATTTTGAATTTGTTCGTGTAATTCTTATCAAGATAAAAAAAAAAAAAAACAACGAAACGGAATTCTAGAGTTCTCCTTTATTTTGAATTTGTTCGTGTAATTCTTATCAAGATCGCCCACTTTTCCGCTTTACTTTCTCCTTTATATAAAAGTATGCAATTTTTCTTTTGGTAATAAATTTTGACAAGTAAAATTTTTTTGATAAGTTGATATTTTTATTTTAACAAAACGAGTAATATTTCTACTTTCTCGTGAAAAATTTAGAGTTGCTCATTTATCGATTCTGTTTTAGGCAGTCTAAGTGGTTTTTCTGTACCTAATTTCTTACAGTCTTGTTATTCTTAAGTGCCCTTACCGTTTACTTTACTATAGGTGGCGCTATAGCGTTGCCTCTGAAAGGTGGTTGTGCGGGTCTATTATCTCGAAGGAGTGACTTACTTGTCTTAGTGTTTTGCTGATTCTAGTCTTTTTCTCGTAAAATTACGGGTTTCAAAAAAAAAAGTCGTTGCAAAATTTATATTTCATTGATCTAAGAACAAAAGCGAAAAAGATATCGATGATTTTATTCTACGGACGACAGTCCTGACAGATCCTCCTTCCCTTTTGGCTGACAGTCAATGGGTCTGGTGTTGTGCCTGTAATTCAAATCAGGCTCCGACGTCAAAAAAAATTATTAGATAACATCTTTTATCGTATCAGTAGTTATTCCACTAATTTTGTGCATAATATGTTTTTTAATTCATCTTATATAAACCTGTATAATAATGAATTTGATAACACGTCGAATAAAGTAAGTGCACAATGACAAAGTACAAAAAGAAAAAGAAAAAAAGAAGCTAAAAAAAACCTTCAAAGACAACAGCAATGAAAATATAAAAAAAACGTGAGCTCCTTCTGCTAGTTGAACCTTTTTTTTTTTTAGTATGGAAAAATACTCTGTGATGGATTTGTCTGGTGACGTGCTTGTTAAAATCAGACTCCTGTGTCAAAAATTTCAGCAATGAGAAATATAAGTAAATAAAAACAAATGTTTGGAAGTCGTTCTTTCCTTCTGCTAGTAAAACTTTTTTGTTTAATTTATTTTTTTTTGTATGGGAGAAGGCTCTATGTTGGCTCTACCTTGGCTAGACTGTAGGGATGATATCTGATTATCTACGTCAATGTTAGTTTTGTTGATATTTACTCGTGGTTTTAAAGTTGGCTGTAAATCACATTTTTGACTTTAAGTCTTATTTTTGATACCATTACCTTTTCTAGAGGAATCCAAAATCCACAGTAAGATATAACTCGTGTTAAACAATATCAGAATGTATTTATAAATATCCTAGTATATGTAAAGTTTTATTAATGTTTAATGGTTGAACTAAACCAAACTAGAAGCCAAGGATCTTTATCGAAAATAATTTCTTTTTAAAGCACTGATTCGTGTTTCTAAGCCCGTTTATAAGTGGTCTTGTCAATGTAGGATGTTTTGTAATAAAATGAATTAGTGCCTTTGTGGCCTTTCATAGTTTATCTTGATAATACATGGCATCCATGTTATGATTAAATTATATGTTTGAGGTTAGTGCAGTTTCAGAGGTGTTTATGGTTATGATGGTAGGTGTTTTTCTTCTCTTCGCTGGAGAGAAGGTTTGAACTTAATTATAATGTTGATTCTTTTTAGGTTTGATGAAAACAAAAAGGGAATGACATCTGTAGGTAATCGTGTGGTTACAAGTGATAAAGCGGCTGAATTACTTCAGACATGGGAATGTTTAATGAGTGGCGTTGAAATTCCTCTGGAGCAAAGTTCTGAAATCAGACCTGAACCGAAGCTAGAAAAGAAGGCAAGAGAAGAACCCTCGTCGTCTAGAAGTAGTCGGGTTCGAATTACTCCAAAAAATCGATCGCCATCTCCAGGAAGAAGAAGAAGAAGAAGGTCGAGTAATAGAATGTCTTCTCAAGAAGATGCTGACTGTCGTAGTGTAAGGTTGGAAAAATCTAAAAGCAGAAGGCACCGATCTCCTAGTTGCAATACCGATTTAGTTAGGGGCTCTCGAAAGGACTTCCGTTATCGTTCGATAGAAGGTTCTATAATTAGAGAGTCTATAAATAAGAGAGTAGCACATTCTCCCATAAGGAGTCCTAGCAATGGTAAACGCAGTCGAAGCCCAGAAAGATTGTTCGATAGAAAATTTAATGAAAGGCATATAAACCTAATGACAGATGATATCGATTCAGTGTCTTCTGGATTGGGCGTGCAAAATACCAACTACAAAAAAACAAGAAGAAGTACATCATTAGAAACTTTGAGAAGAGGCTCAACCGATATTCGACAACATTCTCCAAATTGGCTAGGGTCACTGGATGAATACGATGAAAGTAGAAGAAAGAGGCGTAATGAATCGGCAGAAAGGCGCCGTTTACGATCAAGAAGTCGTCCGCATAGAGGTCATCGATCCCCCAGAAGAAATTCTAGGCGCTCTGAAAGTCGTACAAACGTTAGAGCTTTTAGTCCTCCTTCTATTGGTGCAGATTACTTAAGGAGCCCGTTAAGAAAAGTCTGGAATCAGTCACCTTCGAATGCCGTATTTCAAATGAGGAGCAGATCAGTAACTCCTGTTAAGATAGTTCATGAAGATGAATTAGAATTAACAGTAAAGTCTAGAATGCGAAGCCAATCTCCTCTGTTTCCACGTCTAGGAAGAGACCGCTCTTCTCCTTTAAGAATGGCTGAACCTAGGCAGATTACTGACTGTGATCTTAGATGGCGGCTCAAATCTCTTGAGAATCGTGATTACTCGCCAATTTCGGATGCAGATCACTCTCCCGCGCGCTCTCTCCCTGTCCAAGAAGATCTTCGCCATGTACTGTTACGGCGTTGGTCTCCTGGACCCGAAGCAGTGCCTGTTAGAATAGAAAAGTTGTCTAGATCTAGAACTCGCTCTAATTCTCCTGACTTGGCTCGCCGAAAGTATTTACCATTTGTCCCATCACCGCCACCTGGGTGGCTACCTCGTCCCGTCCCTAGAAGTTTAAACGGAAGTCCAGGAAGACAGAGTCGACCATGGTCACCTGTTCCAGTTACAGAAGAACTTTCTTCCAAGGTTGAAAAAGATGCTCCTGGTCTTCTTTTTGAAGCACAAGAAGGACGGGGATCTCCTTTGTACAGTTCATTAGGAGGTGTGGCCCACAGATCGACGGTGACTCGAAACCGTAGATCAAGGAATAAAAAAAGAGGAAGAAGAGTAGCTAGTTCAAGTGAAGAGTAAGTTTAATTTATACATATTTAATCTTTTGGATTTGCTACTATCATTGTCCCTCTGTGGAAAGTCCCGAGGACTATAAAAAATGAAATCTGATTGTCAGAACTAGCTCGGAATAATATAGAAACAATCAATTCTTAATGGAAAAGACCTCTACATGGAGTTATGTAGTTTTTGGTAGTAGTAGATAAACCCTGGTTGTGTGTTGGTTTTCTTTTTGGTAGCTAATAGCTGTTTTTTTAGAGAAAACGGTGGTGCGCCGAAGGTTTTTCTCCTACGAAACTTCACTGGCTGACGCCAAGTTTTCTTATTAGGAAGGAGTTCCAAATCTGTTCAAAGCACCCCGAGTGACGTCTCTTTCCAATGTGAATGAACAGACGAGTCTGTTCAAGCCCTTTAGAACTCTGAGGATGCGTACTACATAATGACACATGTAAATTCGAGGAAAATTCGATACAAGCAACACTCAAAATTCTGTAGGATCAAGGGCAATAATTTTTGAGATCCTGTTAAGTTTGGACAAAAAAAAAACAACGAAATTATACTGAATCCGAAAAAAGAACGGAGTAGTTAAGGCACAGTCTCGGCGAAGCCACAGCAGAAACTTATACCAAATTTCAATCCGATTTGCATTCCATTTCTGAGATCCGGTAGAGAAGATCCAAAATTCAGTAGAACAGTCTACAAATTCTGCAAAAGAAGTCTCGTGGTGAAATGTCAAGTTTTAAATGTAGTTCAAGCCGAATCAAAATTAAAAGTTAAAGTCATCCCGCAAATTTGAAAAAAAAAATCTGAGGAATTATTTGAATCTCGTACAAGATCTTAATCTTATTCCTCTTTTCTTTCCGAAATCCAAATGAATTTTCTGGAACGGACATGGGAAAATGCGAAATTTGTTAACTTTGCATTTTTGTAGTTTCGCCAAATCCACCCAATTTAAACCAAGAAAGTAAAATCTTTTTTTGACCTAAAAAAAGTTATTTGCTTACCGAATTTACTGCTTTTGCATTAGTTTGACTTTTTTTTTGTTTTTTTTTCATCTTTTTTTGTTTACCGACGTTCAGTAGTGAGTAATAAAATAAGCAGAATATGGCCTTTGGTTGCAAGAGTTCGAGAACGTACTTTCAACTCACGGCCTCTCAGAAATATTCCTAACTTGAATACAAACAAAGAATCTGAGCTAAAGTTTCCATCTGCTTTTTAAAGCAAAAATGATGATTGAAGGTATTATACTCCCCCCCCCCGCAGTTTTCATTATGCGAAGTTCGAAACTAACAAAACTGTTGTGGCTTTTCAATATTATCATACATCCAAGCAGTTCATATCTTTTGTTGAAACATGACAGTATGAGGTCGTTTAAATGAAGAGATACTTTGGTCGTTTAAAAGGATACTTTGTAACCCTAAAAATTACAAGTATTTTGCCGCTTCGTGGCATACTGAGTTACCTGAAAGACGGGAACTGGTGATCCTTAATCCCGAGATTAAGCTAAAAAAGAAAACGAAAAAAAGAAAAAGAAAATTTTTCTATGAAATGTACTGGAAACTAAAGCACAGGGATGGAATGACCGAGGGAATGACAAATTACGCCTCATGAAGTGAGATAGATCTTAATAGTGAATAATCTAAATAGCTGCATAAAAGCCAAATAAGATCTGTAAAGGGTAAAATTTTTATTGCTGTGACCCAATTCAAATAAATTATCAAACTATGGTGCAAGAAATCAAGAGAATTAGCTCTTTAAGGAGATCTAGTCAAATTTCTGGGCTCACCTCCCTTAAATACTCCACTGCCTCCTCTGTTTGTAAGCTCTTATACCCATTTTATGGTTAGAAATCAATATCGATACACGTTTGTAAAGTTACCTTGGACGCTAGCTTACTTAGCACACTGAAATCAACAGATCACTGGAAAACTAAATTTAGACAGACCAAGAGCCTGCCGCCGCGTCGATGGTACTGGCGACATGCTAGTGTGCCACCAAAAATTTTCCGTACGCCGGTGCGTTTTTCATTGGCGGTGCACCGCCGGTAAATGGGCGCGGCGTCGGGGTCTAGTAGGAGGAGCCAATCGGAAAAAAAGAAAGGCAGATGAAAAAGCAGCGAAAACTAAGCTAATACCATGGCACCAAATAGCTTTAGAAGTTTTAGCCTTCTGTTGAACGTCTAGTTCTCTTCGCAAATCATCAAATTGTTAACGTTTGAATTTCTGTCGACAAAAAGCCTTGTCATGTGTCCCTATTTAGTTTTGCTGGTACTCGTATGATATACGCCCTACCTAGTGTTCTTCTAATATTTTAATCTGACACTCAATCCTAATAAAAAATACCCAAGTAAGATACAAATATAATACTTTAGAAACAAATTTGGGCTATATATTTGTACATTAGGGGGGGGGGGGGTATAGTATTTTGGGTCTGCATGCCTAATGTGTTAGACAAACTTATTCTGCATATTATGTACTAAAAATTGTTTTCTAACTTCACACTGTCCGAATACTTACCTCCACCCCCAATCCCTTAGTGTGCAAATATATTGCCCAAATTAAATATTTTCCATCTATTTTGTCACTTTTTTTTTGTCTTGTCTCACGCTAAGCTGAAAGAAACTAACAAAAAAAACAGTTTTTATAATGCGTCAATGAATGAACAACTTGAGCGGTAGGGCCTTTATCATAAAAGTACCGTTTTGTTTAATTGTTTTCATTGTTTAGTCTGGCAACTGTGACGGAATTGTGATACTGCTCTAAAATCTCCATAATTTTTAAATAAACAGCAGCAACAAAATCTTATAAAACTGCAATTTCTAGTTTCAATAAACTTAAGATGAAATGAGGGGGCAAAAAGTTTTTTTTTTTTTATGTCTGGTACACTTAAAACAATGCCAATCTACTGTAGGTTGGTAGTCAAAGATTTACAAAAATTATTTTTTGATGGAGGGGGTCTGAAAATCCCTATTTATAAGGTATGTCATCAAACTCAAGTTTGTTTTTACCTAAAGTACCTGTATTGGTCGGCTATATCACCTAAAATTGGTCTATAAATATTTGCCAACAAATTATTTGACTCCTACCAAACTTCCGCTACACTACTCATTAGTCAGGATTTAAAAATCATTTTCAATTTAAATTATAGTCAATATTATCTTTTTTGAGGTCGCTAGCTGATGGGTTTGACTGGCAGTCGATTTTGGTACGTCTAGCTGATGGAGAGCTGAACTTAATGGGTCAGCTATATGCAGGAATAAATTAGTTGCAAGGTTATATAACACCAAGACCTTCACATGAAAAAAAAAACGATTTTTCTTTTTGAAAAATAGAACAAACACATGGTAGAAGAAATAACACTTGATAGGTGGCCTCAGCGTGAATAGAATTCAATCCATGTTTAAAAGCAAATTCCTTTTTTATGCGTCCCTGCAAAGAATTATTTAGTGTAAAGAGGGGGGGGAGTAAGGGTAAAGTAGCTCCATCAGAGAAGGTATGTAGTCTCTACATATTAACTTTTGATATTGGTTCTTAATTACATTTGAAAGAAACTACTTTTTAATTTAATTAAGGCACACATCCAACTAGGTAACCCGTAACTGAATTTTAGTCTCTTAATTTGTGATTAACTAGGATATATATGCAGCAAGGGAAGCTTTGTAGATCGTTGAGGTTGAGTATCCCTAAAGAAGAGGTACTCAACCTTTTGTTTTATAAGATCCTGAATTGTTTGTGAAAGTACACTTTTGAATTACTTCACAGACATATTTGAAGTACTGTTTACTTGTGCAATTGTTGTTTCTGTGTATCAGCAATTCAATTAATGAATATATAACTTCATGCACGCTTTCAGGCGGTCATATGTTGCCATAGTTACAAAAGAGGTAATCCAGTTACTGTTAAACTATAATGAATATTGGCCTAAAGCGGATTTTTCAATTATTTGTTTTGCTAACCAATTCGTTGCTAGTTTATTGCCGTATGAAAAAAAAATATCAAAAGGATTGAAGACGTTTTGATTTTTTCTCTGTTCAAAATCCTAATGAATTTAATTATTTATTCTTTTAGTGAGGTTTCGCCATCGCGTCGTGCTAAGCTGTGGCTTGATGTTATTGAATCGACAAGCAAAATGCAGCCAGTGTCACAGCCCAGCTCTATGAATGTATGTACTGTGAATCCGCCATTTGCTGGACACCTGCCAATTCCTCCGCCTGGGGTGCGTCCGGTACTACCTAATTATTCTGTTTCACTTTCTGGCCCCAAATACTAAAATTAATCCGTTTGTAAAATTGTTATCTATTTTGTTTCTGATTAGATTCGTCCTTTAAGGTAGTTTAAAAATTAGCCGTGTTGTAAGGTAGCCCATTAAACATGTCTGTTGAAGAAGAAATTAATTATGTTTTGTTTAAATCGTTTTTGCTCTTCTTTCTTGGGGTTCGTTGTTGTAAAAAATTTCATTACATTCTCAGTTGCTTGTTTCTTCGATATAGCAGTGTATGTTGGTCACCAGGCACAACAAGTTGGGGGTGGGCTATATCACAAGACCCAAAAACGCATGGAATATATCACTGAAAAGATAAAACTTCCATGAAATAGAGCAAAATGATGTTTGTGTCAGCTTTGGTCTTCCCCCCTCCCTTGGAAAACGTTTCATTCTTGGTTTCCCATCAAAACACTTTTCTTTAATCATATATGCAACGTCTTTCGTTCAATGTTGATTATTTTTGGAGATTCAGGTTGCACTGGGAAAAATCTGCAGCAACGAGGCTTGGATTAATGTTGACCAAAAATCTTGTTGCGCATTTTATTTTTATTGACAACAAAATTTCAGTGCTGTTAATTTGAGACTCTAATCTGACAAAACACTTTTTTTGCAATTATTTGGATATTACCCAAAAGACGCTTGAGCGGATCTGTACTTTACACGTTCAATTGGATATTCTCTAGAAATAAGTCTTAATGCCGAGTTGCGATAAAATATGTTTTGCCATTGAATGCTGAAAGCTATTCGTAGAGGCTAATTTCCGGGGCTGGATTTAAAGCTTTGACGCTTCTAGGTCCAAGCGTGTTTGCCAAATATTCGGGCAAACCCCCTGAAAATTCGAGGATAGTGGAAGCACTTTAAAGAACGCAACTGATGAGCCGAAAGTAATGAAAAAGAGAGCGTTATACCGTAGTCTCAGCTGCCGTTCTCGGGAGACATCTGGCAGTTTATAAATGGCCACGAAATCCCTGTTTAGTTTTAAAATCACTTTTCAGTGAATAGGCAGTGCGGAGGCGGTTGCACCTATCACTTTAACAATAAACCACAGCAGCCCAGCTTTGCTAAGAAAAAAAATCACTCGGTACTAATTTTTTGCACCCCTAGGCTCGGGTGTATTGGACCTACTGGTAAATCCTGGCCTGCCAATTTCAAAGTATCTCATGTTGCTCAGAGACCTTTTCTGAACTGGCATGGAATAATTCAGGTACATATGGCAGAGGGTTTGATCCCAGTGTGCTGTACAATGTTGTTTTTAGGCCAATTTCAAGAGAAGCGGCAGGACGAGTGAAATCCTTGACTGCTAATAATCTGTAGCCTATATGTAGTGGATCGTGATAGACGAGTCAGAAAATGCAAAATTCTAGTATATGAGGCTTGTTTTGGAGCTGAACTAGCATGATATTTTACTGACAACTGTCTTTTAATTTAAGAATCGTAGTAAAGAAGTATCAAAATGGTTGAACAATATGGTTTGTTGTCTTTTTTGGAGTACTTAATTTACATAAGACAAGGATTATCGTTGTAAAGATTACCAGATCGCCAAAGAATAGTGTCTTACTAACAAAGAGCGTAAGCCCGGTATTGAGCTTGCAAATGAATGAAGTAAACGTTTTATATCTTGATAAAACCCCTGAATATCATCAGACGTAGTGGAAAGAATAGTTTCTAACCTTGCTTAGAAGAGCTTGTAGGAGAGCATTTAGTTTTACTATACATCTAAGGTTGGAAAGTATATTTATGGATTTCACTTCGCTTCTATCAGCATGCGTCGAGATTGAATTTGTGAAACTCGGCATTTTGTCGAAAAAGGGAAGTAGCACTTACAACTGCCCAATCGGAGGGAATTTACTAATCTTTTTTTTTTTACGAGACCCCATTCTAATTGGGGGGGGGGGGGGGGTGTAGAAACTTTTCAGGGCACCAATTCAATTGGAAATTAAAAGTTTTCTTTTAATTCTTTTAAACCGTAAAGAATTCAAATTGTCAGTTATTTAGATATATGTTTTATTATGTACAAGAGGGCTTGTGCAATGTCTCAGGAACGACAAAACTGTTAAAATCAAAACTTACAGAGAATGTTAAATTAAGTCAAAAGTACCGATATGCATTATGTTTGTGGAAGTTCATCAACTCCTAAATAAAAACGGTTTAAAGTTTGTATTTTCTTTTAATTTTGGTTGTATTTATGGATTAATCTCTTACACGCTAGATTTAGGGCAATTCTTCGGAGAATACCAGTTCGAACTGCTAACGCCAATATTGGGAGTGAAAAAAACCACACTCCAGCATACATTACTGTAAGACGGTATTAGAGCCCTTGCGAAGGAAGCCCATGCTCAGTAATTGTAGTAGTAGTAAGATAATTAAGAGCTTGTCTAAAAATCTACTTTTTCATGCCCTAATATCCTTAGCCTATAATCGCCCGGCAATACATTGGAAAAAGAAAACCAACACAGATATTCCTCTCTCTCTCTGGGAGAGAGGGAGGCTGAAACAATCAGCTCTGACAAACTTCTCTAAACTATTTTGGGTTAATGACTAATCATACTTGTAATTTAAGAAAAACACTCACTTTTAATTACTAGACCATAGTTGACAAGAAGCTGACAAATATTTATATAATTCAATGTAAAGAAAGCTTTGACCAAAGAGAGGGATTAACAAATGAAAGGAGATAAGACCACTGATTGGGAGACCATAAATGACCACTTTGATTTTAAATCATCCGATTCAGGTATGGCTAAGAAGACGCATGGTCTGACTGAACGAAATATATATAAAAAATATATATATATATATATATATATATATATATATATATAAATATATAATGTGGAAAAATATATATATATATATATAAATAAGCCTTATAAAATCTATGACTCATGGTTGCAGAAGGCTCAGACGAAAGTTTAATGCAATTAGTAAAATTAAAGGAGCTGAAATGAAGTCATGTAACAGAAAAGGAAAAAAGCAAATTTATACGAAAGGGGAAAGAACATTAATGTGATACTAAAACGGGCGTCATGTATGACACCCAACTGCTCGTGATTGATGTGAACGGCAGCTCGTCTTTGGTCATTCTTCTAGACGTGTATATATTTAAGGATTAAACAAACCCAACCATTTCTGTACAGGATGAATGTATATTAAGCAATTTTGCATAATAACACAGTCTGTAATACGTAGAATACGTAGCTTTTCTCGTCTTCTTGTTTTTTATCTTGTTTTAAGCGAGTAATTTTTTCGTTTTGTTGTGAACCCATGAACTCAGTCGACCTCATTTCGGAGCGCAGAGACATTACTTAGAATGTATCTTAGCTGTTTTGGATTTAATCAATCCTTTCTGATACAACTGCTACATATTCAGCATTATCTAGTAAAACAAAGCATATGTTAATTAGATACGACATACCACTTTCTTAAAATGTTGATAACCTGAAAAAGTGTTTATGTAGCTACTTTTGTTATCCTAAGCACCTACCATAAACCGCGGTGGACACTGGAATACCCTTGGTTGATAGCTGTCTCATGAGCCTGAAAATTACCAGTTCACTAATCTTTAGTTGGATTTGGATTGAAAAACTTCTGCTTTAAACACAATAAGCTCCAAGGTTTTGTTTTATATTTGTAGCAATGTGCTTTTTCATTAAATTATTTTTCGGAAAAAAAGGTTAAAGTTGGATCTTCGTTTGAGCTGCAGATTATGTTCATAGGCAGCTTTATAATCATCTGTTTTGGCTCACGGTGATGGTTACTTGGGTATTTGCTCAGGGCACCATTTTTTGGAGTGGGAATTTTCCTTTTGGGTGGTAGTTTCTATTAGTACAATTGTTGGAGCAATCTTTGACAAGCCATTGTTTGTGCACTTTGTGTTGCAAAGATAGACAAGTCGGAAAATCTTGTTTTTATTCTGCTAGCGTAATTCATTCATTCATGCTCTTACCTTTAAGTATAACTTGTGTTCTCTTTCAAGGCATCGAATTTTCCTGAGAAATAAAAGAGGGAGAGAAGCAGATATTGGCCATTTTTCTAATAGAAAGCAAATATTCAACTGAATTTACATTACCTCTTAAGCCTCATTTAAATTTTGCGAGCCTTAGAAAAAAAGAAAATTGTCGTGCAATGTCTGATGGAAGTTAATCCTACCCCTTGTCGAGTAGTTACACAATTTTTGACAACTTTGGGTCCTAGGTTGCGCCAATTGTACTATTGAAATTTAATTTTTTAATTGTTTTACTTGTCAGTTTAAATTCTATTTCTGGCTCCAACCATAAAGACTATCTAAAAAATTCAATGTCGTGAAAGTGTCCTTTTCTATCCTTTGAAGTTTTTATGAACCTGCTCACAAAGGGTATCAGATAGCTGCTTTATCCCCAAGGAGAAAGCAGCCAAAAGTCCAGATTCAATAATCATGCCTTCAAACAGAGTTCAGGTATTCCTCAAGATTGCTTCATAGAATAATCTTGACGTCCTTGGCGAAAGCATTTTAATACAAGCTAAATATCAATATTTTGTCCTAAAAGCCCCTTGACTTGAAAATATTCCTGATTGCCTGTATAAGGAGAATTTTTTTGTTTTATTTTGTTGCAAAAGTGTACTGTTTCTTATATTTTGACGCTTGTTCACTGCCAAATGAAAACGAAACCTCATAGATTTAGCCATATATTGACATTAAAGTCAAATATGTGGATTGAAGAGCAGAAGGATCTGACGATTATCAACTAAATTAAGAAAATTGCTATAAATTACCGATCGACATACTAATTATCCGCTTTGTTTTCTTTTAAGTCAGAGGTATTAACTTTCGGCTGAAAAGCTGATGGTGAAGGTGGCGTTGAAGGGGCTACATGCCCACTGTGTGTGTCATACCATATAAATGAAAAGTCTTCATATTATTCCTGTTAACATAAGGAATCATATTACATTCCTACTAAAAATTTTTGGTCAGAGGGGGGGGGGTATAAAACCACCCTGGGGCTAGTTTTTGTCCTCCAATCATAAAATTCAGATTAGACAGATTAAAAATTCTTGTTCGATTCCTCTTCAAACAAGGTACAATCTGCCTAATTTTACCAGAAATATTGGTGGTGCTTGAGTAGAGGAGTATCTGACCTACTTTGGTTCTCAAATCATAGCGATTGAAAATATTGATGTGATTTTAGTTCCAATAAGGTGCAATGCACCTACCTTTCAGCCAGAATACTGACTGACAGAATACTATTCATGGCAATTTGATATCTTATTATGATACTCTTGCAAACCGGGTACCATATGTCTTACCTTACAATTAAATGTTGGTGGTAGGAGGGAAGAAATGCTTTAGAGAGAACACAGGCTTACCTTGCTCCTCCACTAGCAGAGATAAAAAATATCCTTCCATGATTCCGGTTTAAACAAGTTCTAAAATGTCTAGATTTCTAATAAAAAGTTGGTGGGTGGCTTGGAGGAGGATGTGTTGAGGACCCGCAAATGTCTTAATCACACACACTGAAAATCTTCATTCACATACTGCTAAATGGTCGACGGGGGGTGTTAAAGGGGTCACTAGCCCACGTTCAAATCAGATCCGACATACCTACTTTTCTGGTAAATGAAGTAGGTAGGGGGATCGGAGTAATCCTAGGCCTACTCAATGCGCCCAGTAAAACAGATTGAATGGGGTTCAATTCAAATTTTAATTGGGTTACATGCACAGCATGGGTAAACTCGGATTGAAGAATCTGTTGGTACAGCCAGAAATTTTCTATCTGTCACTGTTGTGACGATACAGGAGAAACATTTACCAGTCAAGTTGGTGAACTGCAGTGACACGAAGTAGATAGATGCTCAAGCACATGTCTCCTTTTTGGCTCAATGAGCTGGGCTTTGAACTCATGGCGCGCATCTCTATTGGCGAGATAACCTGTTAAGGGTTCTCTTAAGTCGTATAAAGTTTATAAGAAGATGACATTGAAAGCACAAAGAGAGTTGAAAAATTATTCGCAGCATCCGCATGGCCAAGAAAGAGCAGTCTAATGTTGTGAGATACATAATGTTCTATTACTATCTGCCATGACCAGATCAGTGGCTCCTATTGTACTAGTAGCTTGGTTTTTTCAATGAGGCTTTCGTACCTGTAAAGACGGGAAATGTGCCTGAGGTAGCGTATCGCCTAGTTTAGAACGAATCTATCTATGGAAAGACTGCTGATGGCGTTGCCTCGGCAATTTTTAGGTTAGTGAGTTCCTTGAGATAAATAAGGTTATCTTCTGATATGATAACGACTCTGCTCAAAATTATATTTGGACTCTCTTCAGTGGGATTTTTTTTCATATAGTAAACTGAAGCCAAAGAGCCGCGCTCATATGATGGGTGATTATCTTTGAGGCTGTACAGATAAAAAGACAAGGAATGCTGATGCTGTAGAACATTTGCGGGATCTCATTACGCTCATGAAAAAAAAAAAAAAAAAACACTTGCAACTACACGACGGTCAAAATCTTGAGACGAAAGACTAATCTTTAGAAGAATGAGACGTCGTTAAAAAGAAGAACATGAATCCGTCCTAATGTCGAAGTTACTCAAGATTACTCTCGAGAAGGGTTGTGCTGATTCACTTTATAAGTGGGACCTTGATCAAAATTTGAGATAGTTTATTTCTTCCAAGAAAAAGCTGAACTTAGCCAATGTTTGCCAGAAGCTGTCACACCACCAAGAGGGGTTTTAAATTAAAGAAATAGGATTTTCTCTGTCTCTCTTGTTATATTTCTGACAAGCAAAAGAAGTAGATTTGGCAAGACTTACAGCTGATTGATGTTGATCGTACTGCATACTTCGAGGGTTATGAAAGCAATGTTTAAACGATTAGTGAAAACAAAGGATTGTGATGTTTTTACCTTCTGAAGTAGACAGTTATTTTAGTTCTTAAGTAGACTTATTCATAAGCTAAAAAAAGGGGATACGTGTATGATATCACAAAAAAAACTGTTTGCAATAAACCTTTCAGGAAAATGGCAAAGTAATTCGTTTTATACTTTTGAAATAAATTAGCATTATCCGAAATCAATGCACACAGGGAGAGCTAAAATCGGTTCTAAAAACTATTGATGGTAAACAGAATCAATATGGATTTCAGATGAGTGTTTTTCGTTTCCAGGCTCTCTTAAAAAGCTTGGAAAATTGCATATTTTTTTTCATTACGACAGCCGCGCTAGTGGGCCTTCCACTACAGAGCTGAAGAATGCTGATTAGAAAAAAAACGAGACTTCAGCACAGCAAAATTTTCTGATAAAATTATTTTTGCGCACACTTGCACATACAGGAAGATTCAAGACGGATTTCCCCTGTGATAAATTCAAAGAATTTCCCCTTCCTCTTGGAATAATCCTCTGATACACCCTAAGAGTTCACTGTGTGTTCTTCTGTTTATAAGTTTATCGGTAAAGAACAGCTGCTAATGCTTCAAAATATCTGAAAAGAGTTGCTTAAGAAAACATTTAAAGCAAGCCATAATTTAGTGCAAATGTTTTTGCAAACATAACAAAATTTAGCTTTAAACTAATGGCAAAAATTTACCACTATTATACACAAATCCAATTTTTGGTACAAATGCAATGATATAATCTCTCTTTTTTTTCCGTTGAGGAGACATTGAAGGAACTAATGGTGAAAGTTTTCCCCTGTTGTAGACAAATCCAGCTTTTCGTAGGAAAGAAATAAAAGAATCTCCGTTCTGTTGAGGAGGAGCATTGATCATCGGTTTTCGTCTCTGCTTTTTTCTCCATATTGATGGAAAGCTAGACGTGCCTTGAAAATATGCTAGCACGGATAGAAGTAAAATTAACGCTGCTTTCATGTGCATCTGCAAATAAAGTTAAATGAATGATAATAGCAGAGATGAATGACGCTCTTTGACATTTTTGTTATTCAAAATTGAATTAACAATACCAGTATTACTTAGTAATGTTCAACACTTACGGCCTTTCTCAGTAATGCCTAGCACTAGAAATTCTTATTTGATTTTCTTAATCTTTGTTTCAATACTTTATTTTGAACAAACTACTGTGATTTACTTTTTGTAGGTACAGAGTCTGAAGGCGTTAATTATGTCGGTGTTTGTTAACCAATTTAAAAAATATCCTTAATGTTCAATAATGTCAGTCCAAATCTTTGGCTTTGTTCAATAGAATTAAACACTAGTACTTCATATACTATTTTTCGTAAGTAGGCTATTGTTTATATATATATATACACATATATATATATATATTTATATATATATATATATATATATATATATATATATATATATATATATATATATATATATATATATATATATATATTAGTAATTAATTTACTTTTTTCATTTTTATTTACTTTTAATTTACTCGACATTGTTTTTCATTACCTTAAAAGAAAATCTGTATCTAAGTTTTGCTACCCCTCAAAAACCGGACAGAGAGCTTTGTTAGCAGAAATATCATGTTTATAACACTCGGCTGTCCTACAAAATCTAGTATATACCAAAAAATCGAATTTTAGTTTGGAGTGGATCCCACATAATAGACCACGAGAAGTTCAACTGTGTAAACCAAATTATTCTCCAATGCTTAGTTTCATTTATCTAACCTAGTATCTACACAAGCCCTCAGCTTTGTTTCGAGGTCCTACCTAGTATGTACATACAGGAAATCGACATTTTCGCCAAAGCCTAGTATCTGAGAAATTACGCTTTATCAGCAACAAACCACCAGCAGCACCATGATACCATCAGCTTCATCACTTTATTGTTTAAATAAAGATTGCGCATTACACAAATGCGTAGAGTAAAATTGATGGTCGCTCATGTTAAAGGAAAGCAAAAGAACAACAAGAACTGGAATATAAAAGGTAAGACTATTTTATCAGTGTTATTACTAGATGTGACCATAATTAAAGTGTGGGCTGGGTAGGCTTATATTGGGTTGTTTCTCAAGACAGCAGCGATAGAAATGGGAGAGGAACAGATACAACTTGGATGCACTTTTGGCTACATTGTGTTGTTTCAGTATAAAGCAGAGATAACAACTTTACTGAAAGTAAAATTTGAGATGAGAAATTTGTGGGAGCCTATGTTATTCTATGTATTTCGTCTTTATTTTCTATGACTAATTTCTAAGTCTTGTCTAAACTACTTTGCAGAGAATAAAAGAGATGCCAAGATTCTACTCTTCCAAAATGTTATCTTCAATCTTATATTTATTTGACAGATTAATAGAAAAAAACGCAAAATTTTTGGCATGAAAGTAGAGCAAAAAAGGAAGACATTGAGACGGATTTCGTTTATATTAGAAGTTTTGTCAGTTTTCGTGATGAAGGATGTAAATCTCCAGTCAAGGGTTTTCGGCAATGGCAATTTCAATGGTATACTTTTTGTCTTGATCTGAGACCACTTTAAAAGGACTGCAGGCTCTTTTTCAAAAATCGCTAGATTTGTTTTCGCGATAAAAATTATGTGCGAGTTTATGCTTAAAAAACTAAATGTTGCTTTAAAATTAAATTAAAATGTACTGTTTGAATGCTGGTTACCAATAAGACATCTCAGCAATTTACCAAGAACGACTGATGGGATTAAGCTCAAAATTTCGGGGCTACTTCTATTAATTCTTCTGCTGTTAAATTTTTACTAAATCAAAAGAGTGTAAGTGTACCCAGGCTGTGAAAGAGCATAGATATAAATTTTTGGGAATGGTATTAAATTTTGTCTATCAGGTCAACTAGAGGATGGTGCCTACATGACTAAATTAGACGCTACTATTTGTGTCATGATTTTCAAAAGGGTTTAAGCTGTTTTGAACTGCTGAAAAAAATTTCCAGCATACAAATAGTAAGCAAAACTATATATTATACAAACTATATACTATATATATATATATATATATATATATATATATATATATATATATATATATATATATATATATATATATATATATATATATAGAAAAATTCAAACTATCATTTCCTTTTTCTCTGAAAATGGTTATGTCAATATAAAGCAAACAGAAATATAATAAGTTTTTTTCTTAAGTAAAGAATTCTATTAAACCAAAAATGAACAAAATAGTTTCAAATAATCTATCCAGCATACATCTGCCATAAATCAGCATCAATGATTAAATGAAACCAAAAACGAACCGAAATTACAATAAATAACCGAGTCAAACTCAAAACGAGCAGAAATCAACATGGGTAGGGTTCAAAAACCCTTCTGCTTTCTGAAAGCCAGAATATAATTTGCACTTAACTGAAAAACATTCAAATGAATGTGCGTTGTCAGTATAATGTACATATGCTGATATTTATTCCTAAAAATCTTAATTAATTTTCGATTCCTTAAGTCCTAGCCGAAGTCCAGACATTTTACTCCCTAGTCAATTCTTTTTCAGATGCGGCAAATCAGTCAAAGACAAAGTTATCAGTTTTCTTCGCCGCTTCCACTAAACAAATATGAAAAGGTTGAACTCAAGGGGTTTCTCACTCAAAATTACGATTATTGCATTGTTACTCTTCGTAATTTGGTAAGTAAATAGGAAGATTTATTTGCAAAAGAACTATTATTCGAGGAGAAAATTAGAGAAATTATTATTCGAGGAGAATTTTTTTTCGGGGGGGGGGGTTCAACTCTCACGCAAGAAATACTAGGAAAACACAGAAAAATTAAACATTTCGCAGGGAATATTAGGCATTTTGCAAGGTTTTGGAGGGCGAATCCCTCCCCTGTGTGCGTGCCTGTGGTCTGGTCATCATTATTTGCCAGGGTCCGGTAAAAACTTGTGAAAATTACAAATAAAAAGTAGATGTTTTCAGGTTTTTACTTCATGCAGACCTATTTACACAAATAAAATTTGAATAATTGCTTGCAGGGAAGTGACCCATTTACTTTATTTTATTTATCTATACGAGTCCATATCAAAAAATTCTAAAGCTTGAGTGCTGCTTGTGTATTTGTATATCTGAATTTGTATTCGGATAAGACAGTAATTACACATGACAACTACCTACACCTAGCATAATTGGATTCATATAAACGATTCCCGTATCTCCATACTTCTTGGCAACCTTCTGTCGACTATTTCCGGTAACAGCGGTTAGAACTAACTAATACTTCACTGAATCGCTCAAGAACAATCCGAGTCATTAGGCCCTTGGTCTAATTCATGTATTTTCACGCGCTCCGATAACAGCTGCATCAAATCTTTTGAGGGGATTTTGTAGCTTCGGAACACAAATACGTAAATTATTTGAACGGAATGCAGCCAGCAAGTATATATTACAGAAATAAGTTTCTGATTGCTGAATAGAATATTTTTTGCTCAATTTTTTGATACCCCACAACAACAATGTCAAGTGTAGCCAATCTAGAATGCAAACCGGAAATAGGTTTTATAATTATTTTGGAATTGTAAAAAAAATAATTGTCGACTTTAAGATTTGATTAGATCCAAATATTCACCAGATTTTTTGTCTATCTGTTAAAATAAAAACCGCTGAGATCCCTCAGTCAGGAACGTCAGGCAAACTCCAAATGTTTAACATGGGAGGTATAGGAAGACTCCTTGAAAGTCTGTCCCGCCTTAAAATTATAAAAGCGAAAACATTTCAAGAATTTTAAATGTAAAATATTCTATTTTGTTCATTTGTGGTTTAATAGAGCTCTTTACTTTTTTTGAAAACCTATTTTGTGGAATTCTTTTTTTTAAACTAATCGCTAATTCTTTTGGTGTCAAATGTCGTTAAAATTTCGTTTCTAGTTTTGGTAAATATTTGCATGAGTTGCTCCTGACTTAGAGTTTGTTATCATGAACTATTAGATAAGATTCATTCACGATAAGCAATTTTTTGAACCTGTTCATTTTGTTCAGTTGAATTGGAGTATTGAAAGAAAGAGGGTCAATTTGACAGGAGGATTGTCAGTTTAAGTTTAGTTTTTCTCTCGCTATTGTATAATTTTTTAAATGCCTGAAAACATAAGGGATTTCTGTTTGAGAGGAGGGGGATTGTCCTGTTCCGATAACCTGTTCATTTTGTTCAGTTGAATTGGAGTATTGAAAGAAAGAGGGTCAATTTGACAGGTGGATTGTCACTTTAAATTTAGTTTTTCTCTCGCTATTGTATAATTTTTTAAATGCCTGAAAACATAAGGGATTTCTGTTTGAGGAGGGGGATTGTCCTGTTCCGATAACCAGTATGGAACCAAAATATGGTATCTGTGCAGGCAAGGTGAGCTTTCAGTATGGGTCCTTAGAAATATGAGGATCTTGGCAAATCCCACCTTAGAAGGTTTTGAAATCCTGGAAAGCTGTTGATCTAGGGCAGATAAATGAAGCTTCTAGGAATTAAATCAGAGCCTAACAGTATCCCCTTGGAGGCTGTTTTTTAAAGTTCCTATCTCTACTCCTTCTACACCTGTTACAATATTGAGAAGCAAAATCTTTTCGTAATTTCGGTTTGAGTCTCATTTTCTTTTACTCTAGGTTTTGAGCATTCAATGCATAATATGCCATAATAATCAAATATATTATTGGTTGAATGGATTTATCGCTTTGCCAAGAATCCTCGCTCTCTAAAATTTGCTCAGTTTTTTTTTTTTTTTTGCAAGCAACCTTAGTTATTGTTTTTATTTAAGATTTTTTTTCTAAATATGTTTAATAAAAAGTCATTCCTACGAAAATGTATCCTAAAATATGTTCTCTTGCTCCTATCCTCAACTAATATTCTAGCGTTTGATCCCCTGGAAAATTCTCTGCGGGTCCTCTTGCCCAGAGGCATTGTAAATGAGCATTTCAGCTATGCTGAACAAGATGGCTACCTCAAAAATTTCATCGGATGTTGTAGAAGAAAACGGTTGGGAAGGGACTGGTTGTCTTCTAATTACATTTTTCTCTTAAAAGGGTAATACCACTTTCAATCGAATAGGCCCTTTCCGAAGGCCCTTCCTGTTTCTACGACAACTCCTTCCATAGGAAGTCCCTTGGTAAAAAAAAATACATTGTGCTAACTTCATGCACTGCCTATGAATGCTTTGTTTCGTTCCAACCACTATGACAGGCACGGATCCAGTGTCAAGTTTTATGGGGGCTGGTAATGGTTGAAAGGGGGTGGGGATAATATACATTTCCAAACATAGCTAACTTTGTTGGATTTACAATACTACGTTTTTATGGCACTTGGTATTAACCAAGTGACATATAGCGATCGCAAATTATGTCGGTCTGTTTGCCTGTCTGTCCCAGTTTTGCTACTTTAGGCACTTCCAGGTAAGCTAGGACGATGAAATTTGGCAGGCGTATCAGGGACCAGGCTAGATTAAATAGAAACAGTCATTTCCCCGATTTGACCATCTGGGGGGGGGGGGGAGTCGGGGGCCAGTTAGTTCGGACAAAATAGAAAAAATGAAGTATTTTTAACTTACGAATGGATGATGGGATCTTACTGAAATTTGATGCTTGGAATGATATCGTGTCTCAGAGCTCTTATTTTAAATCCCGACCAGATCCGGGGACATTGGGGGGAGTTGGAGGGGGAGCCTAAAATCTTGGAAAACGCTTAGAGTGGAGGGATCGGGATGAAACCTGGTGGGAAAAATAAGCAGAAGTCCTAGATACGTGATTGACATAACCAGAACGGATCCGCTCTCTTTGGGGGAGTTGGGGGGGGGGAGGGTAATTCTTAAAAATTAGAAAAATGAGGTATTTTTAACTTGCGAAGGAGTGATCGGATCTTAATGAAATTTGGTTTTTGGAAGGATATCAAGTATCAGAGCTCTTATTTTAGATCCCGACCAGATCTGGTGAAGGGGGAGTTGGGGGGAGGGTGGAACCTAAAATCTTGGAAAACGCTTAGAGTGGAGGGATCGGGATGAAACTCGGCGGAAGAAAATAAGAAAAAGTCCTAGATACAAGATTGACATAACCAGAATGGATCTGCTCTCTTTGGGGGAGTTGGGGTGGGGGGTTAATTAAAAAAAATGAAAAATGAGGTATTTTTATCTTACGAAAGAGTGATCGTATCTTAATGAAATTTCATATTTAGAAGGACCTCGAAATTCAGATCTCTTATTTTGAATCTTGACCGGATCCAGTGTCATTAGGGGGAGGGGGACCGGAAATATTTTAAAACGCTTAAAGCGGAGGGATTAGGATGAAACTCGGTGGAAAGAATAAGGACAAGTCCAAGATAGGTGACTGACATAACCGGACCGGGTCCGCTCCCTTTGGTGGATTTGGGGGGGGGGGAATTTCGGAAAAATTAGAAAAAATGAAGTATTTGTAACTTACGAACGGGTGATCAGATCTTAATGAAATTTGATATCTAGAAGGATCTCATGCTTTAGAACTCTCATTTTAAATCCTGACCAGATCTGGTGACATTGAAGGAAGTTGGAGGGGGAAACCAGAATTCTTGGAAAACGTGAAAATCGAGGTATCTTACGAATGGATCATCGGATCTTAATGGAACTTAATATGTAGAAGAATCTTAAGTTTCAGATGCTCCATTTTCAATTCGAATCGGATCTGGGGACACAGAGGGTTGGAGGGGGAAAACAGAAATCTTGGAAACCGGAAATCTTGGAAAACGCTTAGAGTGGAGAGATTGGGATGAAACTTGATGGGAAGAATAAGCAAAAGTTATAGATACGACATTGACATAATTGGTACGAATCCGTTCTCTTTGGGGGAGCTGGGGGTTGTTAATTTGGAAAAATTGAGGTACTTTAACTTAAGAACGAGTGACCGGATCTTAATGAAATTTGATATTTAGAAGGAACTCATGTCTCAGAGCTGTTATTTCAAATCCCGACCAGATCTGTTGACATTGGGGGGAGTTGGTGGGAGAAACCGGAAATCTTGGAAAACGCTTATAAATGTCGTAGATACGTGATTGACGTAACGGGACTGGATCCGCTCTCTTTGGGGGAGTTAGGAGGTGAGGTTCAGTGCTTTGGCGATTTTGGTGCTTCTGGACGTGCTAGGACGATGAAAATTGGTAGGCGTGTCAGGGAGCTTCACAAATTGACTTAATAAAGTCGTTTTCCCCGATTTGATCACCTGGGGGGGGGGGCTGAAGGGAGAGGAAAAATTAGAAAAATTGAGGTATTTTTGACTTACGAGTAGGTGATCGGATCTTAATGAATTTTGATATTTAGAAGGACCTCGTGACTCAGAGCTCATATTTTAAATCCCGTCCGGCATTAAGCCTCTGATTTTCCTTTTGAAGCAATCTATTGATTCTTAGAATTTTGCTAGAGCTCATACCATATGAGGTCTTGGCTCTTGGCTCTTCCGACCTCGTCACAAGTGCCATATCCATATGAGCTCTTAGCTCTTGTTATTTTTGAAAAGCTGTTCCATAACAATAAAAAAAGCATTATTCGAATAAAAACGCTACGTAGGGCATTTGGGGAGAGGTCTTTTGACTTCCCCTTCTCCCATCAATCCAGGCCTATACGGTAGTTTTTTTTTTCCACAAGGCAAAACTGGTAGGACTTTCAATTTTCAACCAGCTCTAAATAATTGTGAGTAAAAGTGAATGGGAAATAATATGACATAAAAAAAAAATCGTCAATTTTTAAATCAACTTCGTCAATTTTTAAGTTATAGTACAAATTAAATTATGGTTAGATTGGGTACCATTGCACAAAGATAGATCAAACAGTTCGTGGTAACGAACTGTAGTAAGGAGCGATCCGGCTCAATAGTAACCAAAACTCTAAAAAATTGAATTTTGATATCAATAGCTACATCAAAAGAATCGCATTTTAATGCTGATTTTAAATATATAAGATTCATCAAGTTTAGTCTTAGCCATCCAAAGTTACGAGCCTGAGAAAATTTGCCTTATTTAGGAAAATAGGGGGAATCACCCCCTAAAAGTCGTAGGATCTTTACAAAAATGACACCATCAGATTCAGCGTATCAGAGAACCCTACTGTAGAAGTTTCAAGCTCCTATCTACAAAAATGTGGAATTTTGCATTTTTTGCCAGAAGACAAATCACGGGTGCGTGTTTATTTGTTTTTTTTTTTTTTTTTGTTTTTTTTTTTTTTCCCCAGGGGTTATCGTATCGACCAAGTGGTCCTAGAATGTCACAATAGGGCTCATTCTAACGGAAATGAAAAGTTCTAGTGCCCTTTTTAAGTGACCAAAAAAATTGGAGGGCATCTAGGCCCCCTCCCACGCTAATTTTTTTCCCAAAGTCAACGGATCAAAATTTTGAGATAGCCATTTTGTTTAGCATAGTCGAAAATCATAATAACTATGTTTTTGGGGATGACTTACTCCCCCACAGTCCCTGGGGGAGGGGTTGCAAGTTACAAACTTCAACCAGTGTTTACATATAATAATGGTTATTGGGAAGTGTACAGACGTTTTCAGGGGGATTTTTTTGGTTTTGGGAGTAGGGTTGAGGGAGGGGGCTATGTGGGAGGATCTTTCCTTGGAGAAATATGCCATGGGGGAAAAAATTCAATGAAAAGGTCGCAGGACGAATCTGGTCACGTTAGAAAAAAAACGTCAAATTAAGAGCTTAATATACAATGCTGGGTGTTCGGAGCCTCTCTATTATGGAGTATAATTTGAAAATAACACAACTATACGAGCGATAAAACATATATACCACAGCCATAACTCAACTAACGAAAGAACTGCTAAGAGATAACACAACTATAAAGCGAAAACAGGTGAAAACTAACGGGAAAATAAACGAACTAAGAGGTGGAAGGGGCCCAGAGAAAAAATATAATCCTTTTTCAATTTTGAGCCTAACTTCCGCAAAGGAGTAATAATGTCAGAAGCTCCGAAATACCGAATTATTTTCTTTTCAAACAGTTCGTGGTAAGGAACTGTAGTAAGGGGCGACCCGGCTCAATAGTAAACGAAACTCTAAAAAACGGAATTTTGATGCTAAAAGATACATCAAAAGAATCGAATTTTTACGCTGATTCTAAATATATAAGTTTCAATTAATTTAGTCTTTGTCATCAAAAGTTACGAGCCTGAGAAAATTTGCCCTATTTTGGAAAAAGGGGGGAAACATCCCCTAAAAGTCATAGAATCTTAACGAAAATCACACTATCGCATTCGGTATATCAGAGAACTCTATAGCAAAAATTTCAAGCTCCTATCTAAAAAATGTGGAATTTTGTATTTTTTGCCAGAAGACAAATCACGGGTGCGTGTTTATTTGTTTGTTTGTTTTTTTTTTGTTTTTTTTCCCCCAGGGATCATCTTATCGACCAAGTGGTCCTAGAATGTCGCGAGAGGGCTCATTCTAACGGAAATGAAAAGTTCTAGTGCCCTTTTTAAGTGACGAAAAAATTGGAAGGTAAATAGGCCCCCTCTCATGCTCATTTTTTTCCAAAAGTCAACAGATTAAAATTTTAAGATAGCCATTTTGTTCAGCATAGTCGAAAACCATAATAACTATGTCTTTGAGAATGACTTACTCCCCCACAATCCCTGAGGGAGGGGCTGCAAGTTACAAACTTTGACCAGTGTTTACATATAGTAATGGTTATTGGGAAGTGTACATACGTTTTCATGGGGATTTTTTGGTTTGGGGGTGGGGTTGATGAGAGAGGGCTTTGTGGGAGGATCTTTCCTTTGAGGAATATATCATGGGGGAAGAAAAATTCAATGAAAAGGGCGCAGGATTTTCTAGCATTACTATAAAAAAAACAATGAAAAAAAATATATGAAAACGTTTTTTCAAATGAAAGTAACGAATAGCATTGAAATTTAAAACGAACAGAGATTATTACGCATATGAGGGGTTCTAAAAATACTTTAGCATAAAGAGCGAGGTATTTAGGAGGAGATAAATACCTCGCTCTTTATGCTAAAATATTTTTAGTGATTTCAACTATTTATTCTACGGCCTTTTTGATTCAGGGGTCATTCTTAAAGAATTGGGACAAAACTTACGATTTAGTGTAAAGAGCGAGGTATTAACGAGGGTAAAAACCCCCTCGTACGCATAATAAAAATATAAGAATATAAAAGTTTGTTATGTAAGTTAATTCTTAAGTTACGTATATTTTTTACTAATAAAAACGTTCGTTGAATATTAAAAGTTTTAGTAGCCTTTTTAAGTAACCGAAAAATTGGAGGGCAGCTAGGCCTCCTTCCCCACCCCTTATTTCTCAAAATCGTCTGATCAAAACTAAGAGAAAGCCCTTTAGCCAAAAAAAAAATTAATATACTAATTTCATTTCAATGATTTATGTGCGGAGAGCCAAAATCAAACATGCATTAATTCAAAAACGTTCAGAAATTAAATAAAAAAAACTAGTTTTTTTAACTGAAAGTAAGGAGCGACATTAAAACTTAAAACGAACAGAAATTACTCCGTATATGAAATAGGTTGTCCCCTCCGCAGTCCCTCGCTCTTTACGCTAAAGTTTTTAATTGTTTTAAAAAGTAGAATTGTGGCAAAGAGTCAAACTTTAGCGTAAAGAGCGAGGGACTGCGGAGGGGACAACCTATTTCATATACGGAGTAATTTCTGTTCGTTTTAAGTTTTAATGTCGCTCCTTACTTTCAGTTAAAAAACTAGTTTTTTTTATTTAATTACTATTAAAGTCAGTACCCGTACCGATTTAAAATTAGAAAGGGTAAATAGTCTCACCTTTAGTTTTCTCGAAATATTAAGAGATGAACTACTGTATCTTTCACTTTCTGATATAAACTAAACTAACTCTTCAATTTTATCCTCACGCAACAATAATTGGTGGTAGTGCCACTCAAGAATTGGTTGCATGATCTTGATTTGAAACCTCCCAAGGTCAGTAGATGACCAAGAAAATTATCTAAAAATGATTGTAAAGGATATGGGTAAAATTTAAAATGCTGCAATTTGTCTTTGTCTTTTCCATTTGGTGTTTTTCTTTAACCCCAGTATCTGTTATTAAAGACCGTATATTATAATGTTTGAAGCGTGAGTAATATTTCGCTGAGAATTCCCAGAGAAATTAGATTCTAAATGGGCATAATGTTGTCCGGAATCACAGCTATATTTTTCGTGGGCTATAGGATGTTCTATTCTTCCGCTTTATATCCATTCCCTGAAGTTCTTCTTGATGAGAATTCTCTTATACTCTAATGAAGTAAAAGTAAAAGTTACGGAGTGTGAGCCTCATATATAAGCTGAAGCTCTCATTCCCCGGATCTATCATACAGCTTCTTTTCTCCGCCTTGATGCAATCATATAGACTACTTATTGCTGTCCTGTCAATATGGTGGTCAAGTTTACGGAATATAGCATCCCTGCAGGAGAAGGCCAGACTAGTTGGGAAGCATGCGAATTCATCAAGTTTTAAATCTTTCTTAAATATCGATGTTCATCTGAACCTTTATTAAACTTGTTTACAAACATCAAGTAAAAATCAATCCTTACCGATGTATGTCACACAGGAAAAAGCTCTTGGTTTTTTCTTAGCTGGATCTAGTAAAGAACGAACCCCAGGGAATCAGGGAGCAAAGTCACTCAGATATGACACCATACCCGATATGACATAATCTTGTATATGAACATGCAGCTTTTGTAAAAGGTTGTGTTTCACTTTTAATATGTTTTGCTACTTATTGGAAACACTTAGATGAGCAAATTTCATTTGAAATGCACCCCTAAACAGCTCTCTATGATCTCACAGTGCCCCGCTAGTAGTAAAAAAAAAACGAACTAAAAGAGGACACGTCAGTGTGGAAAAATAGTGATCCTCCTTGTTGTTCAAGGTAGGGGGCTGTAAGTTTTCTGATATGGGGTTTTCGACAATGGCGATTCCAATGCTGTAATTTTCATTTCGATCGAATACCAGCAGTATAACTACTGCTGCAACCATGAAAAACCCCTTCTCTAAACAATGGATAATTGTTGGTTTATAGACTTCCAAATTCAAAACGAATTAACTACACAATTCCGAAATAGTGCTTGATTCTCACCAAAGTTAGCATTTATGGATTTGCATTGTTGTTGACAACAATTCTTGGGCCAATATTGTAATTTAGAAGTCCGATATGAAAATATAGTAAGTAGACGATGCACAAACAGTATTTGATTTCCTCCAAACTTGGTGTGCAGGAATTGATGATGCTGTTAATTATAAATCAGGGGTTAATATTCCAACTTTGAAGTCTAAAATTACAGACTGACTGATCCTTTACGAGTCCATACTACTGTGTTTCTGCTATTAATTAATGCTAACTGCCCTTGATGATATAACTTATTAGCAAAGTTGCCATTATTAATATATAACAAAACTATCGAACAGTTCTCAGTAACGAGTTGTAAGTACGAGGAACTTGTGCTAACGACTTTTGATAACAATATGTACATCAAAAGAATCAGCTTTATATGTTGTTTCTAAATATGCAAAGTTCATTTAATATAGACTTACCCACTAACATTTATCAGTTTGACACAATTTGCCCCAGTTTTGAAAAAGGGACAAAGTCGCCCTCAAAAGGGTGAGTGGTCTTCGAAAAATTCACACCGTCAAGTTCAGCATATTAGAGAATCCTATTGCAGACGTTTAAAGTTCGCATTTAAAAAAATGCAAAATTTTGCTCATTTCAGATGAATGATTGCGGATGTGTATTTTTTTTTTTTTTTATTCTTTTCCAGGAAGGATTGTTTCAAACCTATGACCCTGCTAGAGCATTGAATCTACTTGACCCAATTTTAGAGCATTGGCAGAAGGATCACTTGAATGGAAACTAAAATTTGCAGGGCCCTTTTTAAGCAGAAGAAAAGATTGTACCACAGCAATGGGGTCTTTCTGCTATTTTTTGTCAAAAACAATAATTTGAACCAAAATAGGAGAAAGTCTATCGATGAAATTCTTAGATTACCAATCAATTTAAGCTTATTGAAAAATGTAGTTCTTTACTTCGATAAAAAGAAAATACCTGTTTTTAACTGTCACTAAAATAGATTTAAATTAAATTAGAAAGACACCATTTCTCATGACAAATAAACAGCGAGCTTTAAACTTAAAATGAGTAGAAATTACCATGGATATAAGGTGACTTATGAGAAATAATGATCGGGCTTTACTAAACTTAATTTTTTCTATGCAGATTTCCTCTTTTTGGCTCAATTCCGTGAATTTCTTGTTTTGATATAACCATGTTTGTAACCTTGAATTTAGTTCTATTCATCTAAAATGTAATTCGTTTTCAGTCTAAGGAGCTGATCATAAAATAAGTAAGTCAGGGAAAATTGACTTTGGTTTAATAAGATATTCTATTTGTCACAGAAGTAATAAGTGAATTTAGCTTAAAACGAGTATAGTTACTATATTTTAGACGGAGTTGTTGCACTTTAGACAGTCCGCTATGAATATCAGAATATTATTGCCTCCTTACTCCAGTTACTAATTACTCAACAAAGAAACAACAGGAATTGAGATATAAATGACAAATATAGTCTATCATAATGGTTAGCCAATATCAGAGATAATGCATGAGCCGCTTTTTATAAACTAAACAAACTTTGAAACGACTAGATTTTATTTCAGCAATATCAGACGAAAAATAAATAATAATGGTCATGTAAAAGGAAATAAATATGTTAAATAGACGTTACAAAGCGATACATAAAACAATCTCTCACACAACTGTTTTCAATATGAAAACGGCTAAAAGTCTTCAAAATATTCATAATCTTCACGATCAGGACTAAAAACAGAGTAGACTCTCTTAGACCATAGATATTCCGGTCTTGGTGGTTCATATTTATAAGATTCGCCACTTGCTCCTAATACATATGATGGAAATTCATCTGTTCTTTTACTTAACTCTGTTTCACTTTTGTCTTTCTTTTCAAAATATTTTTGGAAAATAGTGTCTCTCTTTTGTTTGCTTCTAAAAAATCTTCTTAATAAAAGTAAATCTCCATCTTTTGAGACTCCTTCAGCTTTCGATGGATGAATATGCATTGGACTGTCCATAGCTCTATTCCGTTTTGTACTGTGCATCGGTATCTTTTCATATACTCCCCCATATTTATTTCGTAGTCTTTCAATATTTTCACCTTTTTTGGGAAGTTTTTGAAGACTTCTAAGAGCAGTTAAAAATAAATTTGATTTATTTCCCTTTTCTGATGTCATCTCCTTTTCTTCTAAAAGTATCCCTGTTATTGATACAACCAATAAACAAAGTGTCACAAAGACTGCCAATTGACCCTGAAATGTGAAAATGCAAATTACAACTCTAAAATTTTACCATAAATATTAATTAAGAAATACAATGACCAAATCATTTCCTGTCATCATAAGCAGGGTATAAACATTTACGAATAAATTGTGTTTTTCTTTATGTATAATAGAAAAAAACAAACAAATGATGCAGTTTAAGCAAACACAACCAATCTGGTCACTAGAACACCTTCTTTGTATTAATAACATTTCAGGCCGAGTTCAGTTTAACCAAACACAACCAATATATTCGTACTTTGTATGACTAACAACCAATATTCATACTTTGTATGAATAACAGTTCAGGCCGAGTTCAGTTTAAGCAAGCACAACGAATCTGGTCACTACAACACCTTCTTTGTATTAATAACAGTTCAGGCCGAGTTCATTTAACCAAACACAACCAATATATTCATACTTTGTATGAATAACAACCAATATTCATACTTTGTATGACTAACAGTTCAGGCCGAGTTCAGTTTAAGCAAACACAACCAATCTGGTCACTACAACACCTTCTTTGTATGAATAACAGTTCATGCTGAATTCAGCTTAAGCAAACACAACCAATATATTCATACTTTGTATGAATAACAACCAATATTCATACTTTGTATGAATAACAGTTCAGGCCGAGTTCAGTTTAAGTAAACACGACCAATCTGGTCACTACAACACCTTCTTTGTATGAATAACAGCTCAGGCCGAGTTCAGTTTAGCCAAACACAACTAATATATTCATACTTTGTATGAATAACAATCAATATTCATACTTTGTATAAATAACAGTTCAGGCCGAGTTCAGTTTAAGCAAACACAACCAATCTGGTCACTACAACACCTTCTTTGTATGAATAACAGTTCAGGCCGAGTTAGATTTCAGGTGTCAAGGCCCTTCGGAAGCATTGCCGCAACTGTTGTTGCCTACGGGCCGACGTTGTCAAATGTATTCAGCCAGCCCATTTAGTAGTTATCCTTATAAAAGTGTATTTTGATCCCCCCTCCTCTTCAACACAGGTCAGACAAGGTTTAAACAAAAATTTAAGACTTAGGTATGAGAAACCAGCCAAGACACGAAAAGAGACCGAAAGAAGAGAAGAATTCTTCAAAGTTTGGGAAGTCTCACGATGATTGGGAAAAAAAAACTTTCTTTTCGTTGGTTGGCTGAAACCTGTTAAATCACCAAGATAAAAGGTATTCTGTATTTAGAGTAAAGAATAGTCCTTACAGTTTTCCAATATGTGGAGATGGGAGGACAATTTGTTGCATTTTCTGGGGAAATGTGAAAGGTTAATGGGGTTGAGGAAGGAGATTTTTAAAGCGGATGAGGAGGAGGGAGCCTTGGGTGAAAAAATTGTGGGTAAATGGGTGATTTATTCGTATTAGGAATCCGGCGTGGTTTATTCCTGTGGGGATGACCCAGTGGGAGAATGTTACATAATGGCTTTGTTTTTGTATTAGTGTTTTTGAATTTTTTTTTCGCTTGTTTGGTGTTTTTTCAAAGTTTAAATTAAATCTTAAAATTTTATTTGTCTGCTGCTCTCTTTTTTTGTGGTTTTGGCCCTGTGGGGCTATTTTGTGTCAAATATACTACACTATACTACTACGAGCAAGAATGAGCTTACTAAAAACCAAATTATAAAAATACTTTAAAGGACTGGGACTACAGGGAATGGTTCAAGAATACAAATCTAGGAGTACACTTGATTCTGTGCTGCAGAGCTGTTACCGAGCTGAAGAAACAGAGGCACGCTTAGCAAATTTCATTGTTGAAAATAGCCTACTAAGTTGAGGATCAGGTTTCATTGGTCAAAGCTTTACCAGACAAGAACGTCATAAAAAACGTAAAACTTGCAAAGCAAAAGGCAACCAATATCATGCGACAGGGCCTATGTGTGTATTATAAAGACATCATCATTACAAAATTTTGAACGACTGCTTTCTCTTTGATCGTCGGTAGAAATACTGATATTAGCAGCATGAAGCAGCTATATAAGTAATTTTATGTTTGGAAGCAATAAATTTGGAAGTATATCTATTCAACCTAATCTAATGCGAATGTGAATCGGTTAAAGGAGTATATGATGCTTTTAAACAGTGCTTAATGAATGAGGAGGTGCCAATGACAAACCTTGTTGATTTTTGCAGGCAAACCAAATACGTTACAATCTTATGAGCAGAAATACCTGGTGTCTAGGCCCGACTGCGACTGAGCCTAAGTCCCATGTAAATGGCTACTTAGCTCGTGAATGAAGAAGTAAAGGTGCTTTTTAGCAATGCAGAAAACTGTGATCCTTAGCGAATGGATTGGAGCTAGAAGACAGATCTATCAATACGGAAAAAGTAGCGTCTTTCGGCGGGGTTTATTTGAAGAAACATTACAATGTTTCACAGAAAATCAAGTGAAAACTATGAATCTCAGCGGAAAATTTTAGCTTTAATGTATTACATGAACTTAATGTTTTATTCAAAATATACATTCAACATATGATCATTTTCGCCCGAAAAGCTTCACTGATTTGCGCATTGTGTAATCACATCTCTAAATACGTGCAACTACACAGGGACTTTTGAGGGGTTTGTTTCAGGTAAAAAAAAAGGATTTCAGGGATTTTTTCAATAGAAAATAGGATTTAAAGAAAACGGTAGTCAAAGCACTGCTTACTAGATACATTTTTTAGCTGGGATATCAAGTTCTCTTCTGCTAGACGTCTTTAATGCAAGTCTTTGAAAACCTCTTTGTCCCCTCATAGAGTTCAAAAAGAAAAAAAAAACACCAAAGGCACGCTAAGAACATTTTCTCATACTTTGTTACAAGTTTGATTGATACCCAAACCTCTTCCCCCTCTTCTGCTAGATTCTTGATTATAATAATTTTAGGATCCCTCTCCTTTCACTCCCCAACATCAAATGCTGATCCGCTGATCGCCAAGAAAGTGTAACTAGTACATCAATACAAACGTATAAAAAAGTTTTTTAAGATCCGAAAACCTTTTCCAGTAAATATCCTAATGACATGAATATAGCTTACCCTCCCAAATATAGGTTTGTTTGGTATGAACTGCCAAAAACACAACTACAATACTTCTTTAGTTTTATCATGGTAGGTCATTTTCACTTTATATCTTTTATTGCTCTTACTTTCCACCAGGTTTGATTGAGGTCTGACAAACCATTCTGGCAGGTCAGGCCATGACGAGAGCTTTGAGGCCTCCTCAAAAAGATCTTTGAGGCCTCCTCAAAAAGATCCACATAGGCACTACCCTCTAAAAGCCCCAGCCGGTACACTTACTCCTAAAACTGTCCAAATCTAGTTGATATCTCAATTATTTTTAGTAGGTGCAATACTGAGGCTAATTTAGGGACAACTTTCCCCCGCAGAGGATCAATTGCGTCTGGAAACCCAAAAGGTTCACATGGGACACTAACTCATGTCTCATACAAAATTTGATTGAGATTCGATAACCCCTCTTGTGAGAGTTCTGACACTCAGAACTTAGGAACCTCCCAAAGAAGTTGGATTAGAGGTAGACCTAAAATAAACTACAAATAGGACACTTAATCTGAGAAGGTTTAGCTTAGATTTGGCAACTTCTACTGTTGAATTACCAGGTGACAGAATTTAGGATCCCCTCCCATCCCTTTGCGTTTGGGTTGGGTTATGATCCTCAAAAGGTATAAGTAGGACACTACTTTCTACTCCCTATCAAGTTGGGTTGAGCTATGACCAAGTCTTCAGGTAGATGCGCAAATGACAAGACTCTGGAAACCCTTTCCTCTTCTTTCCACAAGTTATTCGAATCGTCACTGCTAAATCTTTCAGTTTATTTTCTGGCCTGAGCTTGTACTAAATTTAGTACAATCCGTTCAAAATGGGAAATCTTGTACATTTGAAAAAAACGGAAATTTTGGATTTCCCAGAATCATTTCCAAAAAATGCAACGCTCAGCGATCCCTAAGAAGTTTGCTTTTGAGCTCTGACAGTTAGGTTCTTTACCGTATATTAGTAAAAAAAATTGAATTCCCTTCTGGATGATTATTTGGAATTCTGAAAACTTTACCTAACCTTTTCCAACGATTCCGATACAGAAACTTTTCAATAGTTGGTGATACAGAACTACCGACCACCGACCACGACATGAAATTCAAAGCAATGAAAGCAATAGCAGTGCTCCATAGTCCAATCCGGAGAGCAAGTGAAAAAGATGTCCAGAAAGTTTGTCACAAAATCATTTTGCAATAGTTGGTTGTGTTACGGATTTTCTAGTCATTGTCAAAAGTGTTACTATTTTTCCTGTCACCAAACAAAGTTTCATTGTTCTTTTTTGTCATCACAAAAAGTGTCACTGTTCTTTTTCTGTTGCAGACAAAGTATCATATTTTTATTCTGTCATTGTAAAAAGTGTCATTGGTTTTTCCTGTCATCACAAAAAGTACCATTGCTTATATAGCCTAATTGCCTATAATGACTAATTGCCAGATTAATAATGATATACATTACAACCAGAGATGATTCAATCCAAAGGATATTGCAGCAAACACGCACAGACATGATTAACATAATTAATAATCATCAATTTTTCCATTGTCGTAAAAAAATGTCATCCGGGAATGATTAAAGCCATACAAGATTGAAACGAACACAGATCCTCGAATATATTTCGATGGAGGATGAAGTTACAGAAGTAAAAAAGGCCACAACTATGTAAAAAATATAAAAAAGAAAAATCACGAAAACTATAATATTGTAGAGGGGTTGAAGGGGCACACATTGGGGGTGGGGGCAATTGCCCATCCTAGATTTTACAAGATCTCTTTCTAAATTTTCATTAGGAAATCGAACAAAAACGAACATCTTTCCCCCTCGCCCTAATGTTTCTTAAATATTTGTTTGTATCTTGAGATTAAAAAAGTAAAGAATCCTTGGGTGTGATTCTTGTGAGCATAATTTTATGTGGTTGTAATTGTGTGTGACTAAAACTCAGGACTTTAAGGAGAAATAGATTCCCAGAAACCTATTGAACATTGAATCTTACGGGCCAATCTTTCTCAACCTTTCCCGAGCAATCAAAGTTTTTACAACTTTTTTTTTTTTATGTTTTGACACAAATAGTGTTTTTTTTTTACTTCTTTAAATTTTTTGCTTACACCAAAATATATTTCAGTATTCGTTTTTATTCCAATGTTGTGTCGAATTAATCATCCCTGGGTGATATGTTTGTGTCTAACATTGGAAAAATGGGTGATTATTAAAACATATTCATTATATCCAATCTCTCATGAATTTAATCATCCCTGGTAGTTATGTCTATAATGGGAAAACTGGCTATTATTAATTACAAAGCATAAAAAACAATGGTACCTTATTCGGTGACACAAAATTTATTGGCACTTTGTCCAATGCTCGATAGATAAAAAAAAAAAAAAAAAAAAAAAAAAAAAAAAAAAAAAAACGATGAAGCTACTGTAATGGCAGGAAAAAATAATATTGTCTGGTACAATGAGAAAAAAAATCAATGTCATTTTTCGCTTTGACAAAACTGTGTGCGTCACGTTTTGCAATTACAATTGCATATTCTTGCAGGGGGGTTGACATCCCCAAACGTATATTTACTAGACTTTTCAACAATTCTGAAATAAATTGATATCTTAAAATTTTGTTTGGATGTTTTTTTGGGAAATGGTGAGCGTGGGGGAGGGGTCGGTTTCTCTCAAATCTCTTTGACTCTTAAAAAGGGCACTATAACTTCCGATTTAAAACCAAATGGGACCCAACTGAATTTAATAAGACCACCCATTCCATAAGAACCTTATATGCCCCCGTGGCATATTGTAAAGCCCTTGCCCCAGGGCTCTCGGGGGTTGTGTCAACCCTGGAGGCATTGATATATGTTCTTTGGACCGTTTCAAACAAAAGTACCATCGCACATTTTCAATCAAATGCGTTTGGTGAAAAGAGGGGTAGTTGACCTCCATCACTTTTGACTCTTAAAAGGGAACTAGAACTTCCAGTTTCAACCAAATGAGCCACCTCTAAAGTATACGACAATCCCTTCCATAAGAACCTTAAATGCCCCAGGGCATAACTTACAACCCTCGCCCTGAAGCTCTGGTGGTTTTTATCAACCCCAAAAGACTTTTCGTGTGATCTTTTTACTATTTTGAATAAAAGGACTGTCTCAAAATTTCTACTGGATTCATCTCAGTGTGTGTGTTAGGGAAGGGGGATAAATGTGATCTTGATCACTTTGACTCTTAAAAAGGGCACTGGAACTTCTGATCACCAATCAATAGGCTGGTTGCTCTCAAATCACTTTTACTCTTAAAAAGGGTACTATAACTTCCAATTTCACATCGAATAAGCCCCATCTAAAATTTATACGACTGAGCAGTCCATAAAAACTTTATATACCCTCATGACATAACTTAGAACCCTATCACCAGGGCGTAGGCGGTTGTGTCAGCCCTAGAGACATTATTATATGTTCTTTGGATTACTTTGAACAAAATTACTATCTCATAATTTCAATCAGATGCGTTTGGTGAAAAGAGGGGTTGTTGGGGGGGGGCTAAATGCTCACTATTCAATTTTGATTCTTAAAAAGGAATAAGAACTTCCAATTTTCAACCAAATGAGCCTCTTCTAAAGTTAAAAAACAACTCCTTTCATAAAAACCTTAAACGCCCCCACGGCATAACTTACAATCTTGAATAAAAAAGACTATCTCACATTTCTATTGGATGTATTTCGGGAAACACGATTTGTGGGGGGGGGGGTAGCTGCCCTCTGATCGCTTTGAATCTTAAAAAGGGCACTAAAAATTCTGATTACCAATCCCATGAGTCCCCTCCAAAGTATATACGACCCTTTCTATAAAAACCTTATATGTCCCCAGGGCATAACTTGCAACTCTTGCCGTGAGAGCTGAGGGGGGGTTGGGGGTGTCTTCCTCAAAGAAACAATTTTCCGAACCCTTCAACTACAATGAACAAAATTGGTATCTCCAAATTTTGATTGGATGTCGTAAGCGAATGATTAGCGTGGGGGGGGGGGCTGGTTGCTCTCAAATCACTTTTGACTCTTAAAAAGTATTACTCGAAAAACGCTTTATTTGTATACTGTAAAAATTGGCCTTAATCGGTTCACTTTTATTGTACCAAAACTCCTATATTGTTTTGTTTTTTCAGTAAAGCGCTAGTTTTCTACAATCCTACAAACATGGGAAAAATGATTATTTGGTTTATATACTTCTATAACTTCTATATTCGTATATTTCTATTACGTATATGAGGGGGTTTGCCCCCTCGTCAAGACCTTGCTCTTAACACTAAAGTTTGAATTTTGTTCCAGTTCTTTAAGAATGACCCCAGAATAACAAAGGTCGCTCAATTAGAATAAATAGCTCTTTTGAAATTACTAAATATACTTTTGCGTAAAGAGCGATGTATTGAGGAGGGGACGTACCCTCTCATATACGTAATTAAATAAAAAAAAATTTAACTGAAAGTAAGGAGCGACATTAAAACTTAAAACGAACGGAAATTACTCCGTATATGAAAGGGGCTGTTCCCTCCTCAATGCCCCGCTCTTTACGCTGAAGTTTGACTCTTTCTCTCAACTCTACTTTTTAAAACAGTAAAAAATTCCTCTCACTTAACCTTTGGGTCGATACGATTACCCCTGAAAAAAAGAAAAGAAAAAAAGCATCCGTGATCTTTCTTCTGGCAAAAAATACAAATTCCTCATTTTTGCAGATAGGAGCTTGAAACCACTACAGTAGGGTTCTCTGATACGCTGTATCTGATGATGTGATTTTCACTCAGATTATATGATTCTTAGGGGGTATTTCCCCTGTTTTCTAAAATGGGGCAAATTTTCTCAGGCTCTTAATTTTTAATGGGTAAGAATATATATTTTAAATCAGCATGAAAATCCGATTCTTTTTATGCATATATAGGTATCAAAATTCCGTTTTTAGAGTTTCAGGTACTATTGAGCCGGTTCGCTCCTTGCTACAGTTCTTTACCACGAACTGTTTGAAGAATAAGATACAGAATCTACCGAAAATCTATAGAAAAGGTTGAATCCAAAGAAGATTTCACTTTGCAGTAATTTTTGGTTTATTTATACTGCGCTTTCCTGTGGCCTTTTATGTTTTTTTCTGGAACAAAAGAACACTGAAGAGTTTTAATTTATTTCCAACATGAATGAATAGTATCTACTATTATATATATATATATTATATATATATATATATATATATATATATATATATATATATATATATATATATATATATATATATATATATATATATATATATATATATATGTATATATATATATATATATATGTATATATATATATGTATATATATATATTATATATATATATATATATATATATATATATATATATATATATACATATATATATATATATATATATATATATATATATATATATATATATATATAATATATATATATATATATATATATATATATATATATATATATATATATATATATATATATATTATATGCAGTAAATGTAGCCTAATGTATATTCTTTATATGCTGCAGGACTTCAGTTTATATATATTCGAAAGCTACGTAAGGTTTTTTTTTTGTGTTTATATGAATAATTTTGTGCTGTGACTATGCATTTCCCCTCAGTTGTTCGTGAATAATTGTTTCGGGATAGCGGTAAGAAAAACGTACTTAGGTCTTAAAGCCACCACACTCAAGAAGCGAAGTTAGGTTAATCCTAATAAAATATTCCTAAATAGAGTGAAAATATACTACTTTTATAACAAACTTATGGAAATTACAACAGAGAATTATGGAGATTAGGCCGCCCAGAACGCATTATATTAAATGGTATTTAAGTGGTTTCTAACCTAGCCTAACCAAAATACCAACTCTATATATAAAATATATAATTAAAATACACCTACATTGTAGTTTATCTCTCTTATACTAAGCTGGCTATCACCAAGTAGATACTGAAATACAGGAAGAAACAGGTTCTACTCAGATCAAGAACTTGAGTGTGGTAGCTATAATACATAAATACAAAAAGTCTTGAAAACAACTTTAAAATATGAACGAAACGGCTACATTTCCTTTCAAAATTGGATATGTCTTCTTACTTTTACAGCTTCTAGCTGGCTAAGAATTTCCTTTTAGAAGTAGCTTTGACAAAATTTGTCGACGAACCTCCCCCCTCCCCTTTTTCTGCAATTACATTTGACTTCTGTAGGTCTCGTCTTTGTACTTTTAGATTATGATATTTCTTTAGTGAAATGCTCGAACACCTCCAAAGACATGATGTTTAATGAAGAACAGTCCTACTAAAACTTCTACCGAATTCTGAGAGCAATTTGCCAATTTTCTACCAAAAAGTGTTAAGGTTTTATAGATTGTTTGAAAAGAAAAGTGAAAACACTGATTAGGTTACCTCAGCATCACAACTAGGAGATTTTCTAAAGACCGTTGGGTATTTACGTGTTATAGCGACCACACCAAAGAAGTGAAGCTAGGTTAATCCTAATGAATATATAACAGAATCTGATGAAAATATAATACTTTAGTAACAAAATTATGGGAACTACAACAGTGAATTATGGAAACCAGGCCGCCCAGAACGCATAATGTTGAATACCTAACCTGGCCAACTCTATATATTAAATATTTAATTAAAATATACCTGCATAGTAGTTTATCTCACTGAGACAGCGCTAATTATCACCAAACGCAGACAGAGAAACCGGTTTTACTCAGATCAAGAACTTGAGTTTGGTCGCTATAAAACTTAAGTACTGACCGTTGTTGCAGCCCATTTTGTGGTAATGATTGGATCGAAACAAATATAGATTAAAAATCAAAATTTTTAATTAGTATAATTTAGTTCAGTCTTTTGAAAATATCTGGAAATTTTATTTGGGATTATTGTGCTTATGTATTAGTTCCGAAAGATCGTAATTTTCATTAGAATTAATCCTTAAACATGTACAACTTATTTTAGCACAAGTTAATTTCGAAAGAAACAGCTTTAGAATTTGTATTCCCTACGAAGAAAACATAATCGTAAAAATTGTGAATGGGCGTGTAACCAAAAGAAAGTTTCGGATTTTTTTCTTTTTGCTTTTTGTATCGTTGCTTGTGTCTATGAAAGGAATAAACTTAGCAACCTTTATGGAAATCTGAGATCAATGGCGCGATAGTCTGGTTGATCTTACATGACTCTTTACTAGGTTGCTAACAGTTACCGCTGCGTACGAGAGGGGGATAATCCCCTAGATTTTGAAATGAACATTTCCCCCTGATGCATTTTGGTAAACTAACAACACTGGCCGCATAGTGGCGAGAACTCTTTCAGCTTTGAAGGATGAGAGTTCAAAGAAGAATTAATGATAAACACAATAGCCTGAGCATTGTTCACCATTAATTTAAATTTCATGGCATTGCCTTTTTCAACTAAAAAGGCAATACAAAGGTCCTACTTAAAGCAAAAGAAATACCTTTAAGCTCAGCATTTGTATTACTTCATAAATATCAAAGTTTTCACTTTCAATGTCATCACGTTTCTACGTTCAAAATATATCTGGCTACTTTTAGGCTTGTAAAATGCTCTTAACGGTTCACCAAACCACGTCATTAATTTTGGTAAAGAGATTTCTCTGTTTTCGTATGCATAAGTCTACCTTTTCACAGTTTCAAGGCAACCCGTGATGTTTCTTGATTTCAAAGTAATTAAGCAATCTTCAGGAATTGTATCTTGTCAACAATAGGCTTAGGCACTTAACACTAAAGTTTCAGGCCAAATATAAGCTAATTAGTGATATTTTGATTGAATAGAGACACTGACAGTTTTACTTAGGCTACATATAAGATTGTAAGCCAGAGGTGAAGGGGTTTCAGTTGGGTGGGGAGGAGAATTTGGCCCACCATCCCCAGATTTCTGGTCCCTGTTCACATTGTGAAAATACCTTTTTGGTATTGTTACTGAAAAATGGCCTTTTGTATTTTCATTGAAAAATTGAAAATAAAAATGCCCCACCCCTAGATTGTGAAAAGTAACTTCACTGCAGAGGGGTGACTGATTTTGTGCCCTGGAGTGGTTTTAGGGACTCCTCCCCCCCAATTCAAGGGTCAGAGGGGTGAAAAATATCAATGGAAAGCCATTTTCCTGTCGGTGCTTTCCCTAACATTAAGTCTTTATCCGTACCCAATGTAACTGCAACGATTTTCCCTGTTTTTGAATGTTTTTTAATGTGCTGCCCGCCTCTGAAAAGTCATCATCCCCGAACTGAATCGTATAAGTATGCAGCATAATTTAAAAATAATTAAGAGTTAATAGTAAGAAGCAATTTTTTGTTAATAATGACGCTTCATTCAGACATTTCTGCTTGTGAAATCAAATGTGATTGAAAGAAAAATTTGACTTCCCATTATTGGGTACCAAGTTAATGACAAGGTCAAGTCAAATGATAATTAAATATTAAGAAAAAACCTAAACTGTCCATGGCACGATAAGTAAAGGGTAGCCCTTTTCAATTGGACTCAAACTATAAGAAATGGATGTTTGAAAACAAGAATCGAAAAGTAAGCTGATTCCGAAAATTTAAAATCCATTAACTTTAAATTCACTCATCAAAAGCAATTAGCATAAGAAGCAATATATAGTTTAAAAAAAAACTTGAAAGACACCCCCCAAGTATAGGTTGCAGGCCTTATAAAAATTAACAAAAGTGATGTTTTTCTGATGGAATTAACGAACTAAATTGACCCTTAAAACTAACAAAATTGCTGTTATTTAGCCTATGCAATAGAGGAATTCGTGTCAATTGTAACTGAAACTCAATGAAGACACAATTAAAGAGGAGGGCTAATTTCTTCGAAAAAAAATTTTTTGGTATAACCAGGAACAAACATTGCAATGACAAGTGTATATTTCCGTCATTTTATGTTAAAAAACCAACACTTTGGTCCGACCGGGGCCAAAATGTTATCGAGTAAAAATTATGAGCTTACCATTTGGCTCGAAGCTATCAAAAAGTTGTGTCATAGTTTCACAGACGGCAGTGACGCAAGATGACGCAACTGTCCTAAATAGCTATACAGTGCATTAACGAGGAACAGCTCTTATACTGGACGGAAATATAACATTACTAATTGATGAATGCTATTGCATGGATGCACACCTACTATTAGGAAGGACGGAGGTCTTTGAACCTTTTGAGAGGGAGGGGGTGCTTGAAACCTAAATAAGTTCTTTTCAGTGCCAAATTTTTGAAATTCTAGTGGGAGGTGCTTCACATTAATATGAAGGAGGATATATTCTCTTCTTTAGCCATTTATTTGGGAGAATATTTAGACGGTAGTAGGGACTCTAAGACAGTAATAATTCCTGCCTTATTTCAAATATTTGGGTATAAATAAATTTATTTCTTTGTTCTTTAGTATGATTTTTGATTTGTACTGATCTTCATTGTCGTATGTCTTGTAAAAATACATTTATTTTTATTCAGTCCTGTTTTTAGCTCGTTTTATTTCTAACTGCCACTTATCTTGTAACCACACATTTCGTTTTTCTTCATTTTCGTTTTTGACTCGTTGTAACTGTCGTTTTTGCAAGTATTATTCTCATTTTCGTTTTATCATTACTTCAGACATTTGTCAATGCCCTTTGCCTTAGCTGCTCTGAATTCCCTTGTTACATTTGATTTTTTAGGTTTGTTATTTTATCTGTTGTGAATTTACACTTCTCAGGTCATCCTTTTGATCTTGTGTCATTTGAAGGTCCAGTTTGTTCATTTTGAATAATTGTTAATTTACGTTTTGTCCTCAAGGTATTGTGAAAATTATTTCAATGACTTTATTCATAGCATGAACTAACTTTGTCCGAGGAAATATATCTATCTATTTTGAAAAGCTTTCTAAAACGTTTTATAAATAAAAATTAGCAAAACTGCCTAAACAAAGACCAAAAAGTTAAATTTTAGTTGTTGCTAATGGTAATTCGTTGGAACAAGAAGAAATGTTTGTACAACCACCTGAACAATCAAACATGATAAGACAAAAAGAAACTACATGAACAACGTAAATTCATAAAGTTAAAATGAGTAACCTGGACCCTCAAATAAAACTAGACAAATTCAAGCAGGGAAAGCAAAATGTATTTAAAATTCTCTGAAATAATTAAAACCCAAAATGAAGAAGAAAGAATTGTGCAGTTAGAAGACATACGACAGCGTGTGTCAGAACGAGTAAAATTGAAAGTGAAGTACAGAGACACTTGCGGTCAGAAGGACTGCGACAATGAGGATCAAAACCAATTAAAAACGAAAGCGAAGAACAAAGAGTTGCGCGATAAGACCTGCGACAACGAGGATCAAGACGAATTAAAATGGAAATGAAGAACAAAGAATTATGTGGTTAGAAGACATGCGACAGTGATCATCAGAAAAAGTCTAAAATAAAAGTGAAGAACAAAGGAATACTGGGTCAGAAGAACAACGCTGTCACGACATCTACGCCAACAAGCTATTACGTAAGCGTTAATTACAAGTCGTTGGGACCCTTCAATATCGTATGTATTCACTGTTCAGTCCTCCAATTTCCCAAGGGAAGAGCAGCAAACAAAGGTGACCCATTTGGAGATGCCACCTCGACAATTTCCGAATGAATTGGTTTGCCTTATTTTAGAACGTCAATTGCTCTCTAAAAGGTTCCACGAACGAATTCTAAACTTGATCTCTTGTTTCGCTTTAGATTCATTCAACGCAAGGGATGATCGAACCATGAACATTCGAAATGGTTTTAGCTTTAAAGTAGCTGGAAAAGTTTACCACAAAATCAATCTAGTGGCACATCCATCACCGACGATTGAAGGTGATTTTAAACCTCCCTCAAATGGCCAAATGTACTTATTAGACCCCGATGAAGCTGTCGAGGAACGTCACACACATCCTTTAAACAAAGGGATCTCTTGTAACCTAATGGATGTCTTGGAAACAATATTGCGGGACAAAAACAGCCATGCCAAAGGTTACGTCAAAATGCGAGAAGTGGAGGATGATGGAAAGTCAACTTGCTGCTTCACAGCAGCCCCCGATCAAACGGCTGATTTTTAGTGTTCCAAATGGCTTCGATTATGGACGGTTCAACCCTCCACTATGTAATGAGGCATATGCTGTTCTTATACTTAATCATTTCTAGAGCTATAATGAGAAAAAGATGGAGATTGCTAGGCAACGTTCGGCGGCTGAAGGATGGCAGAAGAGTGTCCTTTTCAGCCAACTGTCTATGGCTAAACAAAAGGAAGGTCGTCCTCAGTAGGGGTGCGAGGATGTCACAAATAAATATTTAAAGGAAATGGGAACTTCTTGAGAGGGAGTAAAGAGGGACGCTTTGAATAGATTAGGATAAAGGAGGAGCGTGAGTAGCTGTATTAGCGTCACGATGCCTGGTACTGCGGAAAATTGTTAGCAGTAGTAACAATATTTTTAATGCCAACTGTATTTTTCCGTCAAATGAAATTGTTACAAGACAACGCAGCACAAATTTGGGCAGTTTAAAATGACTGACTATCGTATGGAGCCCTTTTCCTGCCTATTCTTTTATCCAACTGAAACGTCAGGATAGACAGCAGATATGCCACTTCAAACACCTTTATGTAAGTCGTTCACATCTAGCACGGCTTGAATTAGCCAGATATTGTATTGCATTTTGACCTGAACATGCCAAAAGCCTATCTCTGCAAGTTGTAGCACCCAGCCGGCGTCGGATTGGTTTTAATGCTTTGCATTTCAATAGAAGACTGTTTCAGCAATATAATGTAAAATATAAAAGGTCAATTTCAATCATTTTATTGCTCACATATACAATTATATGTTTTACTGGGAACCTTGGGGATACGAGCTCGAAAACCTAGACCTAGACAAAGATAAAATAATAAATAACACTACAGTTCAAAGATAAATACAAAGACAAAAATACAGTAACACAAACGTAATGTGAAAGCAGCAGCTAGTCCAAGATTCATGACTAAATATCAAAAGTTGATCATTATTAGATATAGATTATCACTCGAAGATAATCATGAAGGCATTTTTAGTAAATATGTGACTGTTCATATTATTGAATTGCGAATAAAGTATATATGCCACTCAGTACCTTCTTTTTCGCTCTTTATGAATAAAATAATCGTTTCTATCACAAAATTCAAATTTAGGTATTTTTTGAGCTCTTAAAAATGATAAATTTTTAATTAAAGTATGAGTTATCAGTCGTTTTCCGACAAAATAATAATATGTTTTTTCAGCCCGTTTTCTCGGCCGTTTTCGACAAAATAATACTACATTTGTTCAATGCCAAAATTATTTATAATAAGATTAGTTAAGGTTAGATTAGGTCAAAAGTACTTAAATATGAACTTACGATAGAAATAAGTATATTCGTAAGGAGCATAAAAAAGGCATCGTGTGGCATGTTCGCTTTATTGGCAAGTGAGCAATATGAACAGTCATATATTTACCGCATTTTCAACCAGAGAAATAAACCTTACAAATTACTATTTCACTATTACTTCAGAGTTCAAAGTGAACACATCTAAAATTTGATATCTTATGAACATTATTAAACCATTGAATTATTCCGTAACAACAATCGAATTGGGATTAGTGACATTATATATTTGTAATTCTATAACGCCTTCCATATTCAAAATTCTTAAGGTGCGTCGGTTTTGAGAGAGCAATGTAGGTACATTAGCAATGCTCTGCAATCGTCTCAGGCAACAAGCAGAAGAGGAGAAAAATCAGCGCAAGGGCAGTATGTACCTGCCGGTATTTATTTACCCTTAAATTACTGGGAATAGATGAGTGGACTCCTATGCTTCCCTTGTTCTTGGAACGACTAAATGGACTAAACTTGTTCCTGTGAGTAAATCCCATCCTATGATATTTTCAGTATAAATTAGAAGCATAACGGCATTATAGTCGATAATTATATCACTCACAAAACAACATTTCGATGATCGTATGTATGAACTCTTACAGACAATTGTAAAGCTCTAGCAAGAAAAAAAGCTTCTTAGGTCGGGAAATAGGCTGCTTGGATCCGAGCTTGTTAAAGTGAAAACGACTGCTCTTTGCTCTGAACTATACTCGAGAAAGGAAAATCTTGTTATGCACGGCCTAGAATTTTCAGAAGGTGAAGACTTCCGTCAGAGAGTAAATAGCTTCTTCGGTCAATAGATAATGCCAACCCGATACATACCAGTTTTGTATCCAGAAATTCAAAGAAAACATCAAACTTCAAGTCGTCTAGTCCTAGTGGCCCAGCCCTTACAAAGAGTACGCTACGAAAAAAAAATCCACAGATCCAATTTTCGCTAGCCTAAAAAAATTTTAACCGGTCTGAAATAATAAAAGAGTGTAGTAAGTAGAAAAAAAAAATGGTTTGAGTGTGTCTATAGACTTGCCTAGTGATCTCAGTAAAAGACAAAAAGAACTATTATCTCTTGGCTACAAGCCAAGAACGTCAAAAATAGCGAGTGAGAAAGTGACAAAAACACGTTTGATTCAAAAAGGGATCAAACTTTGGTTAAAAACCAAAAAATTAAAGGCAACGCAAGGGACGAAGCTCCAAGATGACTGCTGCAATCCACTTAAGCTTCCCCTTTCTGGGCCAGATAATCCCAATGAATCTGATTTAGAAGCATAGAGTCATTCTAATAATTTTTTGCATTTAGTGAGTTGTTGGGGCAGCTATAGTACTGATGGGGGTAGGTTTTGGTGACAATATTGGTAATTTATGGAGGTAAAAGAACTAAGTATACTTTATTAATTAAAAAGCATAACAACTGCTCCCCTTCAGAGTATATTTGTTTGATTACCGTTTGCTTAATCTTGAATTTGTTTTTGTTTTTTGTTGATCCAAAGAGATGGGTTTTTTCGAGTATCCTTATATGTTTTTTCTCTTCCAGTGTGGTAAGAAAAGCTCAGGTTTGCAAACTTCAAAGTGGTCTACTGCTTCTTTCAGAAGTACAACCATTACCTCTCTCGATTATGTGGTAAGCTATGAATTCCTGTTCTGACCTCCCGGGGGCTCCTCCTTATCGACAGGTCAAAGCAACACAAGATTAAAAAGTTAGAAGAAAATTTTTTGGATCTGGAAATAGTTTTTGATGTTGAAATTAGAAATGAATCAGGTAAATTTCCTAGAAGCCGATATGAAGAGGTGTATAATGTGACTAAATGATGCTCTGAGTCTCTACTCACTCCTCTCCAACCTAACTTTCAAGGGTTGTGCTCTTTGTTTTTTGATTAAGCGATTGTTTGCCAACAGCTGCAGCCAGATGTAGTCGGTGTTTACGAAACTTTTCTAACAAGACGCACATATGCCCTTTTAGAAATACCTGGTTATTCTTCCCATTTCCTGCAGAGAGAAGGCTTGGCTATTTACACGGGGCAAGAATATTCAGCCTGCAGCAATAAGGAATTAACCGGGAACATCAAAGTAGTTTATGAATATCTCTTCATGGAAATAATTTTATCTTCACAAAAAAATAACACTTGGAGAAGTCTACCGTCCACCAGCCGGATCTGTTTCTTCGTCCTTGGAAAACTTAGGCCAAATATCGGATTGAAGTCATCTTAATGGTGGACTTTCACATCAATCTGACTCTTCCTCTATCATCAAGTGCAATAGATCTGCTTATTATAATGTTTGCTTCGAACATGTACCCCTCGAGTGCGATACCTACTCGAGTAAAGTCCAACTCCAAGCAATTTTACTTCCAACAATTTTTTGACGCTGCATCCAATATCGGCCTCCTGCATCCAATATCGGTCTCTGTCTTGCTATCTGACACTTCGGATCGCCTCCCTCAGTTTACAAATTTTATAATACAGCACAAAGATCGGAAGCCCAATGCCACGCCTACGCAGGGATTTGCCACGTGGAAATTAAATGATGATAACCTAGAAACCCTTAAACAAGTACTGGAGAGCAAATCCTGGAGAAGTTGTTAACATAGAAGATTTTGAAGCAGGATTTGAGGATTTCCATAACATTATTATGAGAAAGTATACAGATTGCTGGTCTAAAAAGCTTACCAGGAAGACTGGACGGGAAAATCCAACCGTCAGCCCTTGGATTAGTCATGGACTGCTCCAGTGTATTCATAAAAAAACAAGCTCTGGATAATCACGTAAATGACCCTTGTATAGCGACGCTTGACAAATATATTGAATATAAAATATTCCTCCGATCAATTTTACGTAAAGCTAAGAGAAATTATTTCACTGGAAAGATAGCTGAAAGTGGGGAGGATTCGCGGAAGATATGAAAGGTGGCAAAATCTATACTGCGTCCCAGTAACCCCCCCCCCTGAGCTTCCTTCCAAACTACCTGTAAATGGGGAAACTATATCGGGGTCTGAAAACATTGCAAATGCACTGGGATTATTTTTGCAGAGTTGGAAAAAAAAGCAAATTCCGTTGAAAACCCCACGAAGAGTTTTAAAGATTACCTAGACCCAGCATGCACCAAGGTATTGGTTCTTCCTCCTGTCTCTCTATCTGAAATTCTGTTAATTATACGAAACCTATCAAAAAATTCAGCTTCTGGATTCGACCAAGTACACACTAATGTGTTCAAAGCAGTTGCTTCGTCTATCCTAGAGCCTCTTACTTACTTGACCAATTTGTCTCTGCAGAAGGATACTTTCCCGGAGCGGCTAAAGAAAGCTAGAATGGTTCCTTTTCACAAAGGAGGTTCACAAAGGAGGATCCTCTGAATTTCCTTCCTTTCTGTTTTTTCAAAGGTTTTGAAAAACCCATGCAATAGCAGCTATTCCAGTTTCAGGAGAAAAAATGGTTTTTAATACTCATCAGTTTTGTTTTTAAACCCGGACAATCCACACGAGATGCATTAATGGCTTTGAGTTTGTGGATCAACAAAGTTCTGGATTCTGGCCTTCTACCTGCAGTGGTCCTGATTGATATCAGGAAAATATTTGATAGTATGTACCACCCTATTCTCTTTGGCAAGCTGGAGCACACAGGAATTGGTTCTGATCGTACTTAAGAGACCACATGATTTATTTGGGAGAAGATACAGGAAATTATTTATTGGTCAATTGCAGTGTTGCCCAAAGGTCAATATTAGAACCCTTACTGTTCCTGATTCGTGTTAACAATCTGAGTAGCGTATTAAACCCGACAAGTGCTAATCTTCACTGCTGTAAGCTATGTCACGATTAAGCTTCTTGTCAGCCTGTAGATGACGATGAGCTATTGGCTTTTGCAGATGATATCAAACTAGGCTGTTGTAAAAGGGATAAAACAGCGCTCATTTTCAAGCTTAGGGCTGTTTTCGAGGAGATGTATCTCTGGATGGATTCTAACCGTCTTGCAATTAACGTAGATTTAATCATGCGTTGCATTTTTTGCCGGGTCGGAAGTGTCCATCCGGAGATATGTGGTATCAGAAGATCCAGAGGTTTGATCAGTCGGCCAGATAATCACTTTGCAAAATACCTGGGAGCCCTGCTTGATGAGAACCTGTAATTCTTGTCTCAAATTCATGCAGTAGAACTGAAGATATCCCGGAATCTTGGAATAATAAAGAATTCAAAGAACACTTTGCCGTAGGAAACACTGATCCTGCTATATATCGCATTTATCAAACCCCATGTACAGTACTGTGCAATGATCTGGCAATTATTCTCTATTATATTTATCTACATTTAAAAGCCATGTTAAGCCTATTCAGATTTTATAAAATAAAGCTCTAGAAATCCTGAAAGTTCTTATTCCATTAAAACTATCTATTGCACTTCTAAATAAGTCTATTGCAGTATCTTTATATACTAAATAGCAATTAGAAATATTCAGTACAATACGTTTCCCACTGTCTTGAGAAATTCCCTATTGTTCTTCTTGTTTTTGGCGTTTGTCTTTATATAATCATTTAGATCTATTACCAATTTCTCAACAGTTGACTTTTGGAGTAATTCTTTTCATACTTAAACGTGACATCAAGAAATTAGCGACATATTATCTAAATCAAAATTTATTCTCCCAATCACAAGATTAACGTAATTATAACACTTGGCAAAAAAAACAGTATCTATAATGACAAGTATCGTACCTAGAGATCTAAATTCGCTCCGTTTGTGTCGATAGCCCAGTGCTGGGATGCTCAAAAGAATCTTGTTGTTATTTTTAATTTTATCCTTTTAATCAAAAAACCATAAATTTCATTTAGTTCAAAATTCTCGTCAATTTGGTGCTTATTGATTAAGCAATCAATCAATTAATCGACAGGGTTTATCATCAATTCCAAAAATAAATTACATACATAAATTAGATAAATAAATTACAGTATTCGTGTAATAAATTACACGAATACTCTGTCAATTCCTGGACGCCGAGATCCTCAATCGTTACCTTTTAAACATAATACGCAGCGTGATCACTGCTCCTATTCTCAGAAACAATCTTATCTCTCATTTATACAACAAAACTACCAATTATCCTCCTGCCCTTTGATCCAGGGGAGACTGACCAATCATTATACCAAGAAAAAACAAAAAAATAAACACTTTATATAATCATAATAAATCATTTTATTACCCATTATTTGACTAGTCTTTTCAAATGCTAATTAATGATTTTGTACTCTTCTTTTAAATAATGCGAGGGAGCTCCCCCTCTCAGCTCTTCTGGGAACGGGTTCCCTAATCTCCGACAAGTTATATTCGGAGCGAAATCCCGAATATTATACTGTTCCAATATTTGTCGAAATAATATTTTAAATGCAGACAGGACTTCACCAGCTAGAAACTGACGATGCACCAGCTCCAATGACAATTACTCTTCATTTTGTCCAATTAATTTCAAAGATCGCTAGTCGAATTGAGCTTCTGAAGGTGATAGTTAAAAGTCGATTGCAAGATCATTGCACAGTACTGTACATGGGGTTTGATAAGTACGATATATAGCAGGACCAGTGTTTCCTACGGCAAAGTGTTCTTTGAATTCTCTATTATTCCAAGATTCTGGGATATCTTCAGTTATACTGCATGAATTTGAGGCAGGAATTTCTTGCTCTCATCAAGCAGGACTCCTAGGTATTTTGCAAAGTGATTATATGGCCGACTGATCAAACCCCTGGATGTTTAGATACCACATATCTCCAGATGGACACTTCCAAACCCGGTAAAAAATACAACGCAAGAATAAATCTATGTTAATTACAGGACCGTTAGAATCCATCCAGAAATACGTCTCCTCAAAAACAGCCCTAAGCTTGAAAATGAGCGTTGTTTTATCCCTTTTACAACAGCCTAGTGTGATATCATCTGCAAAAGCCACGAGCTCATCGTTATCTACAGGCTGAAAAGAAGCTTAATCGTGATATGTCGATGCAACAGCTGAGATGTAGGAAGTTTTTTGAACACCCGGGGTTAATTTGTCCCCCCCCCCATTCTCTGGGTATTTAAATTAAAAACTTGCTTATGTAAATGGTGCCCAAACTAATGCTGCGCCCAGGGATCACTCTACTCCCTTCCCTTGCTGCGACATTGTATAAGAATGTATTCTATCAACAGTGAGTGTAAAATTAGACATTTGTCTTTTAGAATTCAAGATTTTTATAGCCCTACCACTTTGTTTCGTGCCAAATCTTTTTCACCCGTATCAGAAGTAGAAAAGCTTATTTTACCATTAGATCAAGTTACGTTAAAGTTTACCATTATAGAACTGAATGAGTACTGGCAAGAAATATTAATATCAAAAACTAATAGAATTGATAAAACCATTGAACTTCCACTCAAACTCTTCTTGGCAGACGAACTAACCAGTAGTCATCCGCCGTCATTAACACCAATTTTACACTCTTAACTAAATTAACAATTGCAGTTATTTTGTGTATGTACATGTCTGTGCATTTATACAGACAACTAAATAAATGTTCAGATACAATGTTTATGCCTATCCCAAATCTGAGGGAAGGAATTCCTCCAGAAGAAGGAACCTTGTGAAAAAGCTATCTTGTGACTAAATGCTCAAAACGGTTGAACGAAACTGAAGAAAAACTTGAACTTTTAGCTGGGAGCCTACTATACATAAACAAAGATTAAACAAGGTTTCAGGGAGGAATTTGGAAAAAAGAAAACAATTACTTCGGCATTATTTCCCCTCCCTCCCCCAAATATTCATTACTTGCTCTCCTTAGCTTAAGCTATTAAATTTCCCACGAAGTGTATTCACATTCTTCAAAGTCGTATGATTGACAATTGAGGGTTATTCAACAACCTTATTGCAAACAAAATGTACTCCTCAGCAAAGCGGTCGATATATTATAGGTGGTTAGTCAGCCCTATATTTTGACACCATATACAGATTCGCATAAAACCCTTTCTGCCTGCTCAGACATGTTGAGCATATATGACACAACAAAGGGGGTCGACGTAAGTATTGCCATAATCGGGAATTTTCATACCTAGACTAAAAGAAGTATATTCGTAGAATCATTTTTTTAACCGAAGTATTTCAAACTCTTAAGAAAAGTTCATATCAATACAGATTTTTGGGGTACTGCACCAGGGAAAGATTAATTTAAAATTCAGCTCCGGATAACCGCTAACGTTAAAATAATTTGTATAGTGTACAGATTTAAAAAAAATAGAAGAACCCTTGAAAAAAAAATAGAAACTGAAAAAAAGAGAACACTTGGAAAAAAACAAGACTGGAAAAAAAGAGAAAAAAAATGACAACTCCAGATGTCCAAGTAATAAAAAAAAAGAAAAAAAAGGAATAAACAGATTTTTATCTTCAAATTCAATTATTTCTATATTCCTTGTGAGAGGTTTTTTCTGTCAAAGATTAAGTTCTGTCAAAGATTCAGTAGTGTTCACTTTATGTATTTGTGCGGTGTTCCGTCAAGACTAATACTTGACAAGAACCAATGTTTTTTGTAGCTTTGCCTTGGTTATGATACAGAGCTATCATTGTATAATCATATATTGTAGGTAGTGTAATGAGTTTTGTTCGACACAAGTTTGAATTCTGAAGTTGACATAAGTTCACACACAAATCAAAGTGACTAACTTATAGAACAAAGAATATTAAGGTAAAAGAAATGGATAAACGTGATGAAATCTTAAATCACTTCACTAATACATCTTATCTCCCTTGTTATTATTCACAAAACTGTATTGAAGTCCTTCGGACAAAGTGCAAATAATCAACAACAAAAAATTATTTGTGTCATGTTTCTATCATTTTCTGTTTTTTTTTTCATGAAATTGTTCATTTCATGAAACCTGATGAGTTGGGTGTAAAAGAGATTTTTTTTTTCCAGACACTCCGATATTTAGTTTAAGTGTTCAATGGATAATGTTTTAAACCTCTATATCTAAGATTTTTCTCGTATATTAGATACCTAGATGCCACAAGATAAACCAGAACAGTTTTCAGCAACACAAACTTGGCTTGTTGGTGTAGCACCAAGCCGTGCTTTTTCGAAGCTGGGGAGTAAGTGAGAAGTCCGTTTCTGTTATTCATTTATTCTTATCACTTTATGGACTGTTGCCATAGTAGACAGAGAAGTGAGCCTATACGCACACTGGCTACTGGTGACACGCTACCATATCCAAAGAACTAATAGTCGCTTACCCACCCCATAGGGCTTAGAAAACCTTTCAAGATTTCAAGAAATTTCAAGAAAAATCTTGAGAATTGTGAAAGAATAGCAGAATGTGCTAGACAAAAACCAAAAGCTATGTAAGCGGAGAATTTTTCCGAAAAGAGTGATTAAAATACAACCTAAGAGAAAATTATAGTTAAATGACCAATAGCCGTCCTAAGTGGAAAAATAAAGACAATAAATCCAATTGAAATTTGGATTGAACAAGTTTGAATAAAATACTTCTCAGGAAAAAAAAAATCGACAGTAAACTAAAGTCGTTGCTTCGGTGCCCTGTTAGGCTCTCTACAGATTTAAAGTCGAGGTAGCATCTTCTACATTTTGGTACACAAGAAATTTAAAACTATTTAAAATCGGATGTGCACATTAACAATTTCTGTGCTCAAGAAATCTTTGAATTAATTTGAATAGCATAATAATACATCTGATGGGTAAAGATGAGATCATTACTTGAAAAAATCGCTTTACTAGGACAACATAAGTCAATAATATAGACTGAAGAAAAGAGGAAACAAAATCTGTTTACGTAAAAAATCCCTGGATGATCCTTATTCTTACATGAATAATCTTTACATGAACAACGAAAATATAATGCTGTGTGCAAGGAAATGATGACAACTGCTAACAAAATATCTTATTGTTAGAAGTAAATGTCTCTTTTGAATTAATTAAGTGAGCAATAATTGTGTGCAAATGTGAGTATTTTTCTTCGACATTGGCTACATAGTTTTTTTTTTCATAAAACTGAAATATTGACATTTCTGGCCGCAAAAACGACCTAATAGGCTACAACTTTAGGACAGAATTCCTATTTTTCGAAGGGTAGTTGTATTGAACCTTGATAACCACATGATACCAAGAGGAGGCTTACATCGCCAGCAGTTAGATGACAAGTAGAAATGAGAATCAATATATATAAACCTGCCGCGTAGCCATGCTGAGAACCGGTGGTGAAGCTTCTGGGCTTTTAATATAAATTTATATATCGTCGGTGTCAAGCGGAAACCACGTATCTGGTCAAATTTGTGATTTCTACTTTTAGACACGGCTCTACTCGCCGAAAGATTTCGCGTCGATAAGTGGTTGTCTTGGTTGCATCCGACTCATAGTTCGGGAGATACAACCAAGCTGGAAACCACGTACCTCGGATTAATATAGGGGGCTGTCAAGCGGAAACCACGAATATCGCAGCTTCCTCCACACGACATAAGTTGCCTCCAGAAGAAAAGAGTCCTTAGCTGTGAAATAACAACACAATCCCATGTAAGATAGTTATTGTTCCTACTGAATTGCTAACGTTAATTAACACATTTTTAGGCAAACGTGTTGATTAGGAAAAAGGGTTATACTATAACTCTTGTATATTTGACAGGTCAGTCTAGAATAAAATTCTTGGTTCATAGTATAGACTTGTATTATATTTCCTGCTATAAATAGGGCATTTCTTCTCTCACAGAGTTCGTTCTGAGAGAAATTTGAATCCATTAATGACAAAAGTGGTTTCGTAGCATGTTACATTTGTGTTTTGTTTACTTTTACTTGATTGTAAGTTATCTCTTTTCTTCAGTGGCCATGACGTCAAGAAGAAAGAAGCCCCGTTTGACCGAAGCGAAGCTGAAGACTCTGATGGGGACTGACAGCAGCTCCAAGGATTTCAGCCACAATTTTTCAGGTTCCGGCTATATTCCCAGTAGTGACGACGAAGCTGAGGTACCTGAACTGGTACCAAAGAACTTTGAACAAGTCTGTTTAGTCCCTTGCAATAGACTTATCTCAGCAACCAGTCTTAGAAACGCCTAAAGTTAGTCCTTCGAGTGGTGAAGGTACCACCAATGAAGCCTTTGACTCAGAAATTAAGGAAGCAGATACAACTGGGCCACAAGAATCCAGAGAGGCGAGAGCCTAGAAAAGGTGGAGGAAAGATTAAGGCAAGAGAAATGAGGCCAAACCCTTGTTTTCAGACAAATCAAGGTGCAAGTTTTGCAAAACTTTCTCAGATGAACAAAGAAATAAGATATTTGTGTCCTATCGGGAGCTTGGCAATACAATCAGACAGAAAGATTAGTTTTGTGCTCACTCTCATTGTGAACCTGTTTCAGAGAAGACTCTAAAAGCAGGTACAAGAAGAAAGAACACTGTTAGGTACTTATGCCCCATGACAATGGAAACAAGAAGATAGTTTGTCTGAAATTCTTTTGTGCAACCCTTGATCTTGGGGAGTTTACTTTCAGAAATTCAGCTAAGATCAATGATCTGGGATTTTCTCGACAAAAGGATAAGAAATCAGACCCTCCGAATAAGATACCCAGCGAAGTCTCTAAGCATGCAAGAAAGTAAATAAAAGACTTGCCTGCTGTGGAATCTCATTACAGCCATTCTTCTACAACCAAGACGTATCTGCCTCAAAACTTCAAAAATAAGTTGAACCTGTTCAGGCTGTACACCGAACACTGCGAAAAAATTAAAAAGCCCATCCTTTTGCGTAGAACCCTCATGAACATTCTCAACGAGTTTGACTTCAGCTTCCATTAGCCAAGGAAGGATAAGTGCGTGCTCTGTGAAATGGTGCAGTCTGCCCAGACAATGACAGAAAGTGAAAACTTGGCTTACATGAACCACATAATAGAGAAAAAGGCAACCAGGCACTATATGGAAGCTACCCACCAACATGCTGAATCTGACCAGTCTCACGTTGATGCGTACTTTGATCTAGAAAAAGTAATTTGCACACCACACGGAGAAGGAATGTTGATTGGATTCTCTCAAAAATGTGCTTGCTACAATTTTACAGTTTACGAGAATGTGACTCAGAATGGATACTACTTCTTCTGGGAGCAGAAGAACAGAGACCGAGGGGAAAACAAAATAGCAACTTGTCTTTCACGGCGGATTAGAGAAGCTGATAGTAAAGGTGCTGTCAAAAAAGTAAGCCTGTCTTGTGGATGCTGCGGTGGTCAAAACAGAAACTGCTAAATGCCCGCGATGCTCTTTTCAACTCTTCAGCAGCGTAAAAGTATACAGATAATTGAGCTGAATATCCTTCTTTCGGGTCATTCACTAATAACTGTAGACAGCATGTATTCTGTTATTGAAAACAATGTAAGAGGAATCACAGTGTACAGGGCAAGTCAATGGATGACTCTGCTCCAAACTGCAAGGAAAAATCCTGCAAGCTCCCTATATTGTCGAGGTACTGACGTTCAAAGACTTTGTAGACTGGAAAGCAGCTCAAGACACCATCATCCCATTTTTCATGTGGGATAAAAACAAACGTAAAATTCCATGGAGTAAACTGAGGTTGGTAAAGTTCACAAGAAAATCGTCAGTTGTAAAGTTTCACACTGGCTTCACGGAAATAGATGAAAGGGAGGCTGAATTTGGCCGTAAGAAGCAAGTGCTAAAGGCAGCTTACGCTAAGGAAATCTCTGTTTTGGAAGTGAAAAAGAGAGACCTTGTGGCCCTTTGCAAGAAGAAGGTGAACCCCCAGCTATTCCATCATGAACACGAAAGTTTGAAAACTTCGAAGGGTGTGAAAGAGGTCCTTCTTGAGACTCCTGAAGATAAAGAAGTGAGAGAAGAAGACGAATCGTCTGAAGAATAGCCGATGGCTGAGTGATTTACAATCTGTACTTTTTGTATTCGAGTTTTGGATAAAAACAGTTTAGCTGAATTGTATGGTTTCCTGAGATACGCGTTTTCTGCTTGACACTCTGCCATAAGGCAATTAGAAAATTTTTCAAGCGGAAATCACGTGTGGTGCTTCTGTCAGAACTGCTTTTGTTGAGTTGTTTGATTCTTCCCACAAGATCCACCATATAAAGCTGGCTATCTAATGAAAACGTTCCAACACTACAACTACTAACGAGAAAAAGCTATTATGTTATTTTAACTTCATGACAAATTTTGAAAAAGAGAGATACATGGTTTCCGCTTGACACCGACGTTATTCTTATTGAAAAACTCGCTATGACGTTTTAAAGGCGTTGAAATTCCTCATCTATTATTTTAAGTTGTCTGCAACAAACAACACACGCTCTTTAAAAAATTAATTTAACTTTTCACAAAAATTTTGCTGGAATTCATTGTTGAAATTTTGATTAGTGTTTGGACTCCACCAAATCGCTTTAAAATTATCAAGACTTATTTTAATCCTTTCAGAAATTATAGAATTGTTGATGCAGATAGGTAAGGTATTATTAATTAACGTGGTCAGAATTTCAACAGTAGATTGAAACTTTTCAAATATTGCATTGAATTTGACTATGATTCTATAAAAGTGAAATGATGGATTGAAATCTTAGTTAAGTGTTTAAACACAGAAATAAGCAAAAGTTGATTTTTCTTTTTAATTTAACAAGATAATTTAAAATAAAATGGAATACATTTTTTTTTGGAAATGTGCTGAATTTGCGCAACGACAAAGTGGAAAAGCATAAATTTTTATGCAAAAATTGCATTTTAATATAATATTTCTAGATATTTTTTGTTTTTTACACTATATCATTTTGTGATTATATGTAGTCGAAAATTTGTTAAGCTGATACTCAAATTTTAATTTGACTAATATTGAAAATGTTTTCCCCCTTAAATCTCTTTTTTTTTTCTTTTTTAATAGCAAAATTTTCTTACGTGAGAGCAACTCTGATTTTCACTACCAACGCCTTTTAACTGCACTTAGAAGTACTACCCATTAATAGCATGAGTAATGCTTCAAAATCCGACTAGAACTTAACTCCAACTTGGCATTGAATTTATGAAGATAAAGGGAAATTTTGCCAAAAAAAGGTATATGTCAAGAAAAACAAACTATATTTTCTTTCGAAAGGTATACACGGCAACTATATTTTGAAGTTAGTTTTAAAAATAAATTGCAGGCCTTAGTGTCCAAAGAAAGTATAATTAACTGTGTTTTTCATTAGAATTATCATATTAGGCTACATCATAGGCAGCACAAAAGTTTACCTAGGTAAAGAGTGAAGTGGTCTATATGTTTTGTTTTTTTCTTATTTCACCAAAGCACTTTGTATGGAAGGAGTTATCTAGAAACATCGGAAGTGACTCATTCAATTGGAAATGAAAAGTCCTGTTCAAAAACAATTATTAAAAATTCTTTGGCCTCTTAGAAATTATTTTATCTATTTTTATATGTGTATATGCGTGTATGTATGCATATGTATATATATATCCTTATTATTTCATTGGAGTCTATTTAATCTACTGATCTACATAATTAATTTAGTCTATTCAATCTATTACTCTATTTAGTTTTGTTTTCTATAGATTTTTCTTTTCCTTTTTGGTTTTTTTCCAAAGTGAAAAATCACTTTGGTAAAAGTGATTATTGAACTTTTTTTTCTTCTTCTCTGAGTAAGTGACTCGTTTATTTTTCCCCTTTTTTACAGGCTAAAAAGCCTTTGGGGAAATAGTAAAATGTAATATTGTTTGTGTGTTTCGTGATGAATAAATCTTATCTTATCTAGTACCCTTTTTAAGAGTCAAAAGTAATTCAAGGACAACCTGCCCCCCAACCAACCTTTATTTCGCCATAGACATCCGATACAAATTTCAAAGTAGCAATTTTTGTGCAGCATAGTCGTAAAGTCTAAGAACTAATTATCTTGAATTGACGACCCCCCCCCCCGCAGCCTTTTAGGCAAGGGATGTAAATTATGCAATTCAGGAACTGTTCAAATACAGTATTTGTTATAGGGAAATGGGGCATGTTTGACCCTTGGTGTACAAAGAGGTCAAGGTTATAAGGGTGATGTTCGAACGTTGATGGGAGTGTTAAAATAAATCAGAACACATTATGCGTATACAGTTTGTTAGAAGGGCCTATCTCAGGAACGGCATAGGGTAAGTAGTTGGAACCTTTAAGGAATGATGAGGGAGATGATTAATTTACCAAAAGACAATATGTGCAAGCTCCTGCTGTCACTAATATTGCTACTACTACTATGACTGCTACTGCTACTGCTACTATTAATCAATATTGTTACTGGTACTACAGCTATTAGTGTTGTTTCTGCTATTACTACTGCAGGGAGAAATAAAGTCAAATAATTTTTAGAGCATGAAACTACCATGAATCAGTATAAATAAATAAATGAATCCAAAAAAGAACAAAAATTATAATGAATAATTAAATTTAATGAAACAATTTAATGAAAACAAAATACTTTTTTTAAACGTTCTTTTTTTTGTAACTTTATTAATTCCAAAGTTATTAAGACTTCGGGGATAGATATCAGCAAATAGTAAGTGTCTATCCATATTTATTTGTTCTTTTCAGTAATCTTGGATTTGATGGTGATTTTTCTGTTTATTTTTGTGCTATGAGAAATGACAACACATTGCTCAAAATAAAGATTGTTTTCAGTAAAGTAAAAATTATGTTTTAGTCTTTAGAAGGCACTGTGGAGGTTAACCCTATTTCTCTTTGTGGTGGAATTTGCTCACTTTGAGCTTGATTTAGTTATATATTAAATAAAAAAACTATTTTTTTAACTGAAAGTAAGGAGCAATATTAAAACTTAAAACGAACAGAAATTACTTTGTATAAGAAAGGGGCTACTCCTTCTTCAACGCCTCGCTCTTCACGCTAAAGTTTGACTCTTTCTCACAACTCTGCTTTTTAAAAAAATAAAAAACTTTAGCGTAAAGAGAGGGGCGTTGAAGAAAGGGCAGCCCCTTTCATATAAGAAGTAATTTCTGTTCGTTTTAAGTTTTAATGTCGCTCCTTACTTTCAGTTAAAAAAACTTTTTTTTTTATTGAATTTCTGAACGTTTTTGAATTAATGCATGTTTTGATTTTGGCTCTCCGCAGATGAATAATTAAAACGAAATTTGCATATTTTTTTTGGCTAAATAACTTTCTCATAGTTTTGATTGGACAATTTTTAGAAAAAAAGTAGCGGGGGAGGAGGCCTAAAAACCCTATAATTTTCGGCTACTTAAAAAGGCAACTAGAACTTTTTATTTTTTACGAACGTTTTTATTAGTAAAAATATACGTAACTTACGAATTAACTTACGTAATGAACTTCTATGTTCGTATGTTTTACTATTTATATGAGGGGGTTCAACCCCCCACCCCCCACCCCCTGTGAATACCACACTCTTCAAACTAAAGCTTAAATTTTGTCCGACCATGAATCACAAAGACCGTAGACTAAATGGTTGAAATTACTAAAAATTCTTTAGAGTAAAGAGCGAGGTATTAGGAAGAAGTGAACCCCTCACATGCGTAATAATTTCCGTTAGTTTTGAGTTTGAATGCTGCTCCTTACTTTCAGTTGAAAAAAGCTATTCATATTTATTTTTTCATTTTTTTAAATGCTGGAAAATTCTGCACCCCAATCATGGAAATTCTCTTCCCCCATGACAAATTCCTCCATGGAAAGTTTCTTCCGCATAACCCACTCATCTCAACCCAACCCCTGGCCCAACCAAAAAATTCACCTGGAAACGTCTATGCACTTCCCAATAACCATTACTAGATGTAAACATTGGTCAAAGTTTGTGACTTGCAGCCCCTCCCAGGGGGACTGTGGGGGAATAAGTCGACCCCAAAGACATAGTTATTAGGTTTTTCGACTATGTTAAATAAAATGGCTATCTCAGAATTTTGATCCGGTGACTTTGGAATAAAATGAGCGTCGGAGGGGGCCTAGGTGCCCTCTAATTTTTTGGTCATTTAAAAAGAGCACTAGAACTTTTAATTTCCGTCAGAATGAACCTTCCTGCGACATTCTAGGACCACTGGGTCGACACGATCACCCTTGGGGAAAAAAAAATAAATAAACACGCATCCGTGATCTGTCTTGTGGCAAAAAATACAACATTCCATATTTTTGTAGATAGGAGCTTAAAACTTCTACTGTGGGGTTCTCTGATACGCTGAATCTTACGCTGTGATTTTCGTTAAGATTCTATCACTTTTAAGGGGTGTTTCCCCCTATTTCTAAAATAAGGCACATTTTCTCAGGCTCGCAGCTTTTGATAGGTAAGACTAAACTTGATGAAACTTATATATTTAAAATCAGCATTAAATGCGATTCTTTTGATGTAACTATTGGTATAATAGTTCCATTTTGTAGAGTCTCGGCTGCTATTGAGCCGGGTCGCTCCTTACTACAGTTCGTTACTACGAACTGTTTTATTCGTTACCACGAACTGTTTGATTGTAACATTTGTTTCTGTTAGTTTTTATTCATTTATTCATAGTGATTTATGAGAGTTTTAAGCTAGAAATATTATTTGACTTTATATCTGCTCACGTTTCGTTTAATTTAGCTCTTTAATTTTCTTTTAAAAACTTCTTTTCTGCAAAAAGTTATTAAAAAACTCCTTAAAGGAAGCAAGCGTACAAGACTGCTGGATTTTAACTAGGGTTGCCAACTTTTTGATCTATGAATATTGTCCTTTGAGCATCCAAATATGTGCTATTCTTAGCCAAACTATGTCCATCGTGTAATTTCAAAAACTAGAGCCTATTTATGTTTTACCAGCTGCATTATTGGCCAAAAGACGCTTTGTAAACCTCTTTCAATGCAATCTGCTAAGATCGTAACATCATAATAATTAACAACTCCACACGTAAAATTGAGATGGAAAAGAGAAAGCAGGACATTTAAAAAGAATTTTGAAAACGAATTCTGGCAAATTCCCGCAGTGTATGATTTCCCCTGATAAGTTCACTTCCTGGAAACGTCCCTACCCTTAGAAGATTCCCCCATGGAAAAACAACCTGCGAAAAATTCACCCCTCACCCAAAAATATATACACACTTCATAATAACAAATACTATGTGTAAAAAAATGGCAAATTTCATGACTTAAAGACCTCTCTCCTGGGGTTCGGGGGGGGGGGGTCATTTTATATCCGAAGGTATAGTTATGGGGTATTTCCACTATCATGAGAAAAATGGCTCTCTCAAAATTCTGATCGGACGATTTTGAGAAGAAAGGAAAGAGGGAGGGGGTCAGGTTACCCTCCAATCTTTTTGGTCACCTTAAAAGGGCACTAGAAGTTCAAATATAAGTCTGTATGAGCCCTCTCACGATATTCTAGGACCACTGGGTCGATACCATCACCCCTGATGGTTTTCCTGGGGGAAAACAAACAAAAAACAAACAAAGGGAAAGCAAACAAATAAACACGCATCCATGATCTTTCTTCTGGCAAAAAATACAAAATTCCACTATTTTGTAGATAGGAGCTTAAAATCACTACAGTTGGGTTTTCAGATACGTTGAATCTGATGGTGTGATTTTCATTATGATTCTAATACCTTTATGGAGTGTTTTCCCCTTTTTCGAAAATCAGGCAGATTTTCTCAGGCTCTTAGCCTTTAACCGGTAAAACTAAACTTGATGAAATTTATATATTTAAAATCGGCATAACAAGCCAATTCTTTTGATACATCTATTGGTGTCGAAAATCCGTGTTTTCGGATTGAGCAGGGCTGCTCCTTACTTCCAGTCCACGGACTGTTTGACATAAGAATTGATACTAAAAACTTGTAATTATAATCTCTGTAACTATGAAATCCCTGGAACTGCTTTTGAAACGTCACAAATTACTCTACGATAACACAAACAAAGAACATAAGCCGAACTCTTACACAGACCTTAGAAGGCGAGTGGGTGAGGCTTGCTGCTGGTGGCACGCAGTTGGGGTTTGGTTGTGGAAGGGGGAAACTGATTTCTCCCATCCACCACCACAAAAAAAAACAAGCGCGCACGAGAAATGTTCATTTACAGAGTTTGGAATATATAAATTATGTTTTATAATTTTTCAGTGCATATCCTAGGAATAGGAATACAGCTATTTATTTCGTTGTTGTAGTGAAATGTATTTCCCGCAAACCCATATTCAGTATGCTATGTGTCCACAATTGGCAGATTAAAGAACAAAGTGTAATTTTTTTAAGGGGTGCTATGTTTGTTTAACAAATTTTGCTATGTTCGTTTAACAACCATTTATTTACAAAACTTTACAAGGCAGATACAGGTACTCAACTAAAATAAAATGAATGGCGTATAACTGTTATTCGCAATTAGCGTGTGACTCATACAACAGGGAGGAGAGGAATTTCAAAATAGACACTTGCACATAAAAACAAATGATCAAAACACTGCATTCTCCCCCTCCTTAATATAATTCATACCATAAAACTGTGTTTGTTTTCTTTCTCTATTTGATCTTCGCGGTTCTACTCGACTTCGCGCAACCTGATCTCTGTCGGCCGACGGACATTTAACCAAAGTTTGCCAATCATTATCAATTGGCAGATCTTTAATAGTACAATCCGGCATTTGATCAATATGGCGCTTCCAAACATAGTCATTAACTTTCACAAGATAAATAATAGACGTGACACACTTCAAAATAACACCTTTAACCCAAACTGGGCGATCTGGGTTGGCGTAATCCCGAACCAGTACTGCGTCTCCTACGTTATATTTTCGCGGCCCTACTGTAGGTTTGCTTTTTTCCTTGTGATCTGTAACCGATGTAGGCTTCAGTAGATCAAGCCTATTTCTCAGCTATCTTCCGAGAAATAACCGTGCTGGGGATATACCCGTAACAGAATGTGGAGTACCACGATAATGGAAAAGAAAATTTGTAAGGAATACAGATAACGGTTCTTTTGAACTATTAAATTTTTTTATTTGCTCTTTAAACGTGCGTACTGCGCGTTCCCACGCCGTTTGAATTCGGATGCTATGGCGGTGAGTGTAGAAGCTGTATCCCGTTTTCACACATGAACTCGGTAAACTCAGCGATTGTAAAACTTGTCTGGTTATCTGATACCAGTGTAACCGGAAAACCGTAGAGTGAAAAATAGAACCTAACGCTTCAATACTCGCGGTGCTAGACATTGAATTCATAAGTACTACCTCGATCCATTTTGAAAATGTATCCGTGTCAATCATGAAAATTTACCCATAAAATAGACCAGCAAAATCAATACGTACTCGCTCCCACACTCGAGTTGCTTTTGGCCAAGGTGAGTTGAATGTAGCAGGGCTACACTGTTGTAGCTAACATGAACTGCAACATCTAACTTTTTTCTCAATGTCATCATTGATATTTGGCCACCAAACACGCATACGAGCCAAAGATTTCATCCTAACCATTCCAGGATGACCTTGGTGTAATTCGTTGATTACATAATTCTGAAATACTGGAGGTATTATCACTCTTTCATTCCGCAAAATACAACCTGATTCCGTTGTCAGTTCTAATCTACAACGAAAAAATGATTTCAATTCTTTCTCCCCCTCTGACAAAGTTGACGGCCAACCGTTTCTAACATAATCATATACTTTCGCTAATATCACGTCCTTTCCGGTGTATAAACGTATCTGTTCAACCGTAATAGGTAAACACTCTGATTTAGCATGTAAAATAGAAGATTCGGTTGTCTTGGCGGGTTGATTTTTACCAACCTAGATAACTCATCTGCATTCATGTTTGCAGTATACGGTTTGAACTTTATTTCGTATGTATACGCGGATAACTTGATTCCCCATCGTTGTACCGGGACGTTTACAGAACTGGCAATCCCGATTTATCCCCGAAAATCAGCGTCAATGGATTATTATCCGTGTACAAAATAAATTTCCGTCCAAACAAACAATAATGAAATTTTTCTAAACCAAAAACTATTCCAAGAGCCTCACGCTCAATTTGCAAATAATAGGTTTCAGCTTTACTTAGAGATCGAGACGCGTAAGCAATTGGTTTTTCGCTCCCGTCGAGATATGCGTGCGATATTACGGCGGAAATACCCCGCGGTGACGCGTCGGTAGCTAAGATTACCGGCAACTGCGGGTTACAATGTACCAATAGCTTTTCCCCTGTTAAACTCTCTTTCAACTTTTGAAAAGCACACTCGCATTTTTCTTACCACAACCACACAACGTCAGATTTCAACAAATCATTCAACGGATAGCATAAAGTTGCCATTTCAGGTATAAATTTCCGGTAATAATTCACCATACCTAAAAATGAAAGTAATTCATTCCTGTTTCTAGGCCTAGGCATATTCATAACTGCTTCAACTTTCCGCGGATTCGGTTCAATACCCTTGGCTGACAACACGAAACCGAAATATTCTACTTTATCAGCAAAAAATTCGCATTTATCCGGATTCAAACGAATACCAAAATCGCGCAACTTATCAAGAACAGAGCGTAATTCTCTAAATACTCAGAATCATTTTTTCCGGTTATCAATACATCGTCTACTATGTGAGCAGCGGGTATTCCAGACAAAATTTTGTCCAGGGTCTCTTGAAAAATAGCACCACTTTCAGAAATACCAAAAGGCAAACGCTTGTAACGGTATAGGCCCAAGGGAGTATTTATCGTCGCTAGCTCCTTTGACTCATCATCCAGCTCAATTTGCAGGCAAGCAGCATTTAAGTCTAACTTAGAAAACTTTTGTCCCCCTTGCAAATTCGTGAAAATCTCTTCTGCCGTAGGTATTGGGTATTCCGTTGGGTTTAAAGACGGGTTAACTGTAGCTTTAAAGTCACCACAAATTCTAACACTACCATTAGGTTTATTTACCGGTACAAGCGGACTGGCCCAATCACTGTAATCAACCTTTTCCAACTCTCCAATTTTCACAAGTCGGTTTAACTCCAATTCAACTTTTTCACGGATAGCCAACGGCACAACTCTAGCTTTAAAAAACTTCGGCTTCGCATCCGACTTTAAATTTAGATGCGCTTTCACCCTCTTCACTTTTCCCAAATTTTCGGAAAACAGCTCACTGAATTCGTTCATAATCTAGGGTTTGATATC